>NW_011499949.1:415696-422699 GCF_000495115.2 Populus euphratica
AAATTAAAGGTATCTTATATTATTTGATATATTATTATAAAACATGCTTTGGTTAAGGAGTTATTGATACTTCAAGTGCAAAATGATGATATAAAACCATGATAAAAATACACTTTTAAGTACTAATCATATAACTAGCCTTGTGGTGTTTTCGCATACTTCGACTTCTTAATTCTCTATAATCAACGGGTCCAAATGTAATTTTCAATATATTTAGTTCTTAGGTATGGGGTTATTTCTAGTCAAAGTTTTGCTACCCAAACTTGAATTTTAGCTTTTTTGGGTTGTTTATCTACCTTGTTGTGGGTTTCTGAATTTTTATATTCATAAGGTTCACATCACCAGAAGTAAGAAAGAACAACCTCAAGAAAGCTAAAATCAGATTTGGTTAATAAAAATCCAATAATAAAATTAGAACAACCCCAACAATTATAGATAATCATGAATGAGAAATATAAGAAAAAAGTCACAAAGAAATTAACTATTGATAAATCATGACAATTCAATGACGAACCAAAAACTATGAATTTTCCTCATATACACTAAAATAAGCAACAATAATGTATCTCAATAATTTGAATTGTAAAACTTATAAAAAAAAAGTATTTATAACGTTAAAGATTAACTTAACCCTAATAGAATGATATTAAGCCTCATTTAAATAAAATCCAAAATACTTAAAAATAAGCCCTAAACATGAAAAACCTAATTCTAGTATTTTGAACAATAATGCCGCATGTAATGAATTAAAATAGCCTAAAACCTAATTTTTCCCCTTACTTGGAAGACTTTGTAACTAACTTAATATCCTAGAAAGCCTAGGATTGTTGTTTCTTCCTCCATGTTTTCTTATAGCACTAGGAAAAAATTGTTGATTTTATTTTCACATTAGATAAGAATTATTAAGTTGTCAAACTTATCCAATATAAATTCCTTTGCTATCATAAATAGTTCTAATTATTGTCACTTATATTTTCCTTATAGAAAAGAAATCCCTTATAAATAAAAAAATTCACAAATTATAAAGAAACAAATACAAAACTCATCCAAAACTCATACAAAAACTTTACTACACTCGTAGAAGCCCTTTCACTATCAGCTTTTGGAGCTTAAAACCTTAATTTTTCTTGCCTCTTAGCATTATGAACCTTTTTTTTTTTAAGCCACTTATCAAATCTTAAAATCATCTTTTCATGTTGTTGTTGCTTGGCCCATAACATAAAAGTTTGGTTTTTCCTCTCTTTAAATATGGATGTATCACCTTTGAAAGATATAGTTAAAATCTAAAAATTATGTTAATAACAAGAAAATATATCTTTACACACTTTTTTATGTATTTACACTCAATAAGATGTCACTCCACTCGTGTTTCACTTCAATTTTGTTTTTCAAGTTTTTATGTATCCAAGTCTTTTTCAATCTCTTTTACTTTACTTACCTTATATGTTATAAAATATTCGGTTATTAACTCAATGATCAATTTTATAAATTTAAATTTTAGTTTATTTTAAAACAATAAAAAATGACCAAAATTTGACATAAAAGAATAAATAGAGCTCTTTAACACAAAAGGTACACAAAATATAATTTGGCCCCTAAATTATTATTTTTTCATATTGGTCCATGTGCAAAACTTTGTTTATGTCATAAACTTCATTTTATTACAGTAGTCCTTGAGTTTAAGAAGTGATAAAGAAAGTTGATGATAAATAGAGGAGGAGGGAGAGTGGTTTGTTCCAATAACAAAAAAGTTTAATCTGTGTTATTGATCCTTAGATTCCTCTTAATAAGAGAAGTATTATTGAAAAGTTTTTTTAACTTTAATCTTGTTATAAAATAGTAGATCGAAACTAGAGAAAATTTTTTATTAGATTTTCAATGATTTTTTATTCTCTCTCTCAAACTCATGAAATTAAATGTTAAGAAAATAAAGTTTTAAATTAAAAAAAAATAAAAACAAAAACTATAAGAATTACAGAGCAAGAAAAAAAGTAGGTGAACTAAACATAACTTTTTTTAGTAAACTTGAGATTAACCATGGTATTCCTCTTTGTTTTATACTTTGGTTTTTTTAATTGAATGTTTTCTTTCCTTAATAAATTTTAATTAATTGGTCATTAATTCGAGTACAAAATACTATAATTGAAAAAAAAATTTATTGTAAATAGCTATAATATTTTCTCTAAGTGTTTTAGTGTTTTAGTATATTTTGTAACTACAATATAATTTGTAATATAGAATCTTAAAATTAATCCTGCAAAAATTGAATGGTGTTGCTTCAATTCCTCTCTTCTTATACTTCCGAGCTTTGCGATGTTTTGGAGCTTGGAACTAGAGTACCATGCTTAATATTTAACATTTACTTTTTTCGGAGAACTGAACAACAAGGCACACCACTTCACATTATCGGTGATTCTGTAAAGCGTCGAGCTCTATTAATCCTAAAACTTGTGTGTGCATTGTAGAAGGTTTTGCTACGTAGTGCTGGACGGATTTGAGCAGAGAAGAAATGAAACTCGACCCTGTACCAACCAAGCATTTCTAGTTCCTTGATTTTTCATGGAGCGACTAACAGGTATATTCCTCCAGAGAGTTGAAAGGATGCATATGTTAGCTGTCATTTCACAAGTTCAGGCTGTTAAGATTCAGAAAGAAAATAAGTTGAAAGAACAAAGAAAATCTGGAATTTAACAATCTGTTATACTAATTTATATACAAAGTATTGCCTAGTTTTTTTTTTTTTTTAATTTTTTTCTGTGATAAGCATATAGAGCAACAAACTTCAAAGACAGAGGAATGGCTAATAGCCATCAAGGATAAGGAAGCCTGTTTAGAAGGTTTGGGATCTTAAAACCTAGTGATTAGCATGTCCTTTCTCAAGACACCTTAATTTGCTAAAGAATCCTCTCTGTTGTTAGATCGAAGAGATTGAACATGTCATAGGTTGCTTCAGGACTCATGTATGCATCCGATATTACCTCCATATTCAGATGCATGTACGCAACAAAGTTCTGCAGCTGTTGAATCTGATTTGACAAGAACATCGATGCCCAAAACATCGAGTCCTCTGCAGCAGACAGTTGCAGAACTTTGTTGATTGCTAAAAGTTCAGCCTCACTGGAGTCCCTTTTTCCAATAGAAGTTGCGTGCATGCATCTGAATATGCCAAGCGAGTTGGGAAGGTAGTGAACCACCTAAACCTGCCAACCTTAGCTTGCCGATAGATGATCCTTTTATATCACATTTAAGCATATTGACAGAAGGTGAATTCATGAAATTGGTTCTCGATAGCCTAATAGGTCTTCATCACTGTATTGGAAACCTGTGACCATACATCAACACCAAGTGGTAAGACAAAGAATGATTATCTCGAACTGCTTATTTGAAGATCGAGCTCCATTGAAGACAATTTCATTCGAAGGCGACCAAATGGACTATAGAATGGAAATAAAGAACATAGACCAACTTTGCCTCTTAAAGTTTCCACAAACAATTCCTCCAGGAACAACACCCATACCGGCAACATCCACTACAACATACTCATTATATCCCAGCCAAAACCACCCCACACTAGGGTAGTGTTTGGTATTGATCATATCCTAAAAAATTCAAATAGGTTGACAACAAATTTTATATATTGAATAATCGGTTAATTTTTTGGTTTTGACAATCAAATTCATTCTCTCTAATTAAGGTGGTTGATGTCTAATACTTGCAAAAGATCTTCTTTAGTGAAGTTAGAAACTCTCTAATACTTAAATATTTTTATTAGAGAAAAAACAATAATATTTTAAAGAAAAACTCTAAAAATAAATATACAGCATACAATGAAGATTGAGAGCCCTCTCTTTTAAGGACCTAATAGGTCTTTATAGCCCATTCTCACTTTTTTCTTGATCACATTCCAACATCTTCTCTGTCAAAAAGAAAAGTATCTCTAACTTAATTAGAGGAAAAATATATCTCACTTTGTTAGAGAAAAAATATATTTGACTTTATCAAACAGAAAAATATCTTTGACTTTTCCATTACGAAGGAATTATAATAGAAGGGAGGCTACCTCAAATCCTTGAGGATGACGTTCCTAACACTTTAGGCTTAAAGGTCATAAAATTCATTTCTCACCTTCAGCCAAAAGAGTGCATAACTCAGATACCTGACCAGGTTGAGCGTATCAATTAGGAGACTATGGTCTATGTCCAAGGTTATTTTGAGATTACAACCCTTTTTTGCATGAATGTGATGAGTTACTCCTTCCCTCTCAAAGGATTCATGAGGGAAGTGTTCAGATACTACTAATTGGGTTTATGTCAACCGCATCCAAATATAGGGATCACTTTTTCCACCTTTAATAAGTGTTGTGGGCTTGTCGAATCAAGCTTATGATTAATGTCTTTAAAATTTTCTATTATTTGGTTATTGACATTGATGGCGGTAACAAAATGCATTAGTTTTTCACCTTTTTCAATAAACCTATATGAACTATAAAGGGAACTCTATATAGGAAGTTTGCGCATGTCAAAAAAATAAAGGGGAAATAGTTAACTGTGAGGTATAACAGGCTAATCAACTTTAAATGTGGAATACAATAAATCTAGGGTTGTTCTTATAATTAGAAGGTTCCTCCCTCAGATGTAAATTGCAAGCCTCATCTAAACTCGGATGAAGAGAAAACATGTGTTGTGCTGGCTTTAACTTTAACTTTAACTGAGTATGAAGTCAATAGGATGATCAAAGGATATTATCAAGCTACTTTGCAAAGTATGCAGTTTCCTTATTCTCACTTTCTTGCTAAGTTTATTACTAACTTCTCCTTTTTTTTAATCCAGGGATAACAACTGAAAGAGTGGGAGGAACTTTATTGAGGTTCATAGAAGAGAGTTCACCAAATAAGTCTGTCTCTTATCTTGGTTTAAGGTAGAGCTCAAAAAGTGATGGAGAATTACCCCATTGATGAACTCTCTATTCCTAATAACTCTGTTCTAAAAGAAAAAAATAATAGGAGTCAAAACTCCTATAGAAAATAAAGTTGGGGGAAGTTATATTCCTCATCTAAGGATCAAGTAGATTTGACCCCTTCTTGAAGTGATCACAGGCATTCCTATCAGTTTTAAAAGGATAAGGGTCTCTAACCTTATAGAGCCCAATGTTATAGTCTTGATTGTAAAGGCTCTTATTGTGGCATTTCCTTTGCCTCAACTTTCCATTTTGCTGGTAAAGGCTACAATAACTAGGTTTTTTGCGTGGGTTTTTCTTGAGAAAATTGAGTTTGAAGATGCTTTTGTCAACCTCACCTTTGGTTAAGCTCCCTTTAATTTCCTTATCTTGATTAAGTGGCTGTTTGTTTAAGCAGCTGCGGTTGTTTTTAAAGCAAACTGTGGCCTGTAAATGGTTGATAACAAAGAACCACAATTTATTTTTGGTGGGGCCAGTGCAATTAGCATTTACAGTGCAAGTTTTGCCTAAACAGCTCTTGGCTGCTTTTCTCCTTCACTGTGTACTTTTTTAAGTAAATAGTACGAGTGAATTTTAATTTATTTGCACTGTCCACGTGAATAATTTTAGTTTTTTTTAAAAAAACAGTGCAATGAATTATAAATTCACTCGCACTGTTCATTTTTTTAAGTGAACAGTATGAGTGAATTTTAATTCACTTGCACTATTCATTGAATAGTTTTTTTAAAATAAAAAAATAGTGCAATGAATTATAAATTCACTCACACTATTTATTTTTTAAGTGAACAGTAAATTTTAATTCACTTGCACTATTCATTGAATAGTTTTTAAAAAAAACAACAGTACAGTGAATTATAAATTCACTCGCATTGTTCATTTTTTTAAGTGAATAGCTTTTTTTTAAAAAAATTAATTTAGAGTGAATTAAATTCACTCACACTGTAATCTTAATTTTATTCCTGATAATATTTTATCTAATTTTATTACACACTCAAAAAATTATAGAAACTATAGTTCTTATAGGATGAATTTTGTACGTAATGGAATTGTAAATGCTTTAATAGAATAATAATAAAATATTTTATATAAAGTATTATTTATTTCATGATGTAATAACCGTAGTTAAATCTATAATATTTAAATTAAAAACAATCTATATATATATAACCTCAATTTGAAAAGTATTCTTTTAACTAAACACATTAAACTATTTTTTATTCAACCTCAATTTCAACCACAGTTTTAACCAAACATATATTTTTCCAAACCAACCTCAATTAAAAGTACTTTTTATAAAATAATTTTTTTCAAACCACAACAGCTATAACAATACCAAACACACTCTAAGGAGAAGAGGCAACTTGTGGAGGATGTTGCTGGCACCTGGTCATGTATTGGAGAGGCTAGCCTTGAGGTAGTGAGATTGCTGAAACAGATTTTCACCATCCTGTCAAACATCTCAATGAAATCTAATGAAAGCTATAACTGTCATTTAGATCTAACTAGTCAAATAATATTTAATGCAAGGAACCTTCATCTTTACCTTTTGTTTAGTTATGTAACTATTCTTCCTAACACTTGTTTTTTAGAAAACTTTTATAATGTGCATCCATTCTAAGAGGCATTGGGTGATTAAGAGGAATCATATAAAGAAGGCCATAACCACAAACTCGGCAAACCAAGTTGCCTTTGAGTAGATAAAAAAAAGAAAAAGTTGTTATAAGGGTCGAACTGAAAAGCCTCAAGATAGCTTATTCAACTTTGAAGGAACAAATATGAGGCATTATTTTTTAGTTGGGCTCTAACAATAAATTGCTTTATATCGTCTATAAATCAAGTGGATTTTCTAAAGTGGGATATTCTTGAGGCGAAGTGATTAGTACTTAAAAGTGCATTTTTACCATGGTTTTATATCATCATTTTGCACTTGAAGTATCAATAACTCCTTAACTAAAGCATATTTTATAATAATATATCTAATAATATAAGATACCTTTAATTTATGGTAAATGTTCATTTTAAATGCAGGCCTATCAAATAAATGAAA
>NW_011499949.1:423621-436814 GCF_000495115.2 Populus euphratica
TACTGTTGTTGTTATTGTTGTTTTATAATTGTTGTTTTTAATTTGTACAATTAACCTCCCTGTGGTTCGACCCCGGTCTTGCCGGGTTATTTATTACTTCGACACTCCTACACTTGGGAGAAGACATCAATCTTTTAGTCGTGTCACGAAGTCCATCTAAAATGGTCTGAGGGCTGAGCTTTTTGCCGCTAAGAAAGAAGCCCAGAGCTCTTGAAGATCTCTCTCAAGGAGTTTCATGAATTTTTTAGGGGGTATGCAACTTTGACTAAGACAGTTGGGGATTGGATATTCCTTTTCATGTCTAATATAGGTGGACTTTAGTACCATCTTTCATCTAATTCTGGTGTCTGGCTTTATAGATATACTCCTAATTAGAGCTGTTGCCACCCGATATAGAGAATATCTAGCTGAAAAGCTTGGACTAAACATTTAAGATTCTTTTCCCCCTGTCCTTTTATTAATTTGCACACCTCTGGTTTTGTGAGGTTTATCCATAAAACTTTTTTATTTTATAAAATTTTGATTCTTATTCATTTCTTTATTTACTCATGTATAATCTCACACTCATAGTAAACATTTTATGCAAGGTTCAAGACCCTTAGAAAAAGCTTTGAAATTTTATATGGGTTCAACACTTTTACTTAGAAAAATATTTATCAAATTTGAATTTTGAACTATCTAACCTTAATCAAGATTTAGAAGGGATTTTTCATTTGCCTAAAACCAAGAGAAAATCTTGATTTCAAGTATATTCTAGTTAAATCAAATAAATCTGCAGTGGATTATTAAAAAGCTACTAGGTAAGAGGTGGGGATTGGTGTTGTTCCTTAAGCAAAACATCGTTGTTAAGATAGTTTACCCTATCCTTGGAGAAATTTGTCATGGCACTAGGATGATCATGTTAAGCCATTCCAAGATAACTTGTGCAATCACACTAGGGAGACTGAGTCAATCCCTTCCAATGTAACTTGTGCACTCGCACTAAAAAAACTTAGTTTATCCCATCCTTAAAAGGTTGTGAGGCCATTACCCTAAAGAGATATTGTGTCAATCTCATTATTAAAAAGTTATACAATCACACTATGAAAGTTTCAGATCCATCTCTTCTAAGGTAAATTATACAATTACACTAGGGAGACTAGGTTTATCCCATCCTTAGATGGTTATATGGTCATTGCCCCGAATCGATGTCATGTTAATCTCATCCTTAGAGAGTTCTGCAATCACATTAAAGAAGCTTCGTATCCATTCCTTCCCAGGTAAATTATGCAGTCACACTAGAATTACCAAGTTTATCTCATCCTTAAAAGATTGTGTGGTTGTTGACCCAGAGAGATATCATGTCAATTTCATTTTTAAAGAGTTTTATAATCGTACTAGAGAGGCTTCAAATCCATCTTCTTCAAGGTAAATTATGAAAGCACACTAAAAAGATTGAGTTCATCTTATTCTTGAAAAATTATGTGGTTGTTACCCTAGATATCACTTAAAACAAAATAAGACATCTTTACTATGAATAATATAATTCGTATACAAGAAACTTAATTCCTAGTCATTGATCTTGAAACATTTTTATTTCCTTTTGAGGCATAATTGTCTTAATAGCATTTTTGTTGAGATCATTATCTAAGCTCAAAAAAAAAAAAGAATAAAGTTTCTTCAATATATGTTTATTGGATGAATAAATAGACTTCATATGTTTTATGATTGAACTAGCATTTGACTCATACTTATTGAAAGCTTTCTCAAATCTTAACGCTCCAACTGTATTCTTAAAGTTGGAAAATATCTGGCCTAAATTTGGTTGCCTCATTAAGCTCATTGGCAGCAAAAAAACCATACTAACTTAGGGTAATAAAATTATCGCATAGTCTTTCCTTCTTTTTGAAGAGTTGTTAGAGCTCTAATGGAAAAGAAGTTCCAATAACTGTAGAAAGGCTAGTGACATGCTTAATTGCAGGAGTGTTTTGATTATCTTCCTTTAATGGTGATTAAGAACGTCAATAAACTAGTTCTAGAAGAACTATTGATGGCTTTTTTGTCACTCTCCACAAATGACGCCATTAATAATGTCTCAAAAAATCAAAGTAGCTTGAAAACAAGACTTATGTGTTGGATAATTAGTTAATTTTTTGATTTTGACAATCAAATCCATTTTTCCTAACCAAAATAACTGGTGGTTAATGTCTGATACATGCAAAAAGTCTTATTTGGTGAAGTTTGAAACGTTGTAATGCATATTTAGGATCAACATTTGACTAGATGGAATCACAAATTGTTTGATAGTTTGGTAATTTTTTATAGATTTTTAATCAATAGTAGAAGAAATCACATATTGTTTGATATTTTGGTAATTTTTTATAGATTGTTAATCAATAGTAGAAGAAATCTTCAAATAAATTTATATGTTAATAAAAATCATTTAGCTGGTTTAATATATAATTCGCAAAGTGATAGTGTATAGTAAAAAAATTATCTTATTGAAAGGAAGAGCATTTTCAAGGATTACCGATTACTATTTGTTTTGACCTCATAATTTTGTGGTCCACGAAATATGAAATTATTAAGATCATTTATAAAATTACATGTAAACATAAAAATTTGATAGAATAACACCATTTCAAAAATATTTAATGAAATAGCATAATTTGACCATGTCACACTTTAGAAGTGTCACATTTACTAAATGTCGTTATACTAAAGCACAACAACTATGTTTTATGAAGTTTTTTTTCAAATATGTTTTAGAAGTCAAAATATATATATCTTTTTCTAACTTGTAAACTAAAGAATAAACTTCAAATAAAATCTCAAAAAGTTTATGTTCATACAGTAATGAATGATTCTGAGTAGTAAAGTGTGAGTCTGTTATAACTAAATGAAGATCTTCCTTAAACAAATTACATGGATGGCCTAGCATATGCATTTATAGACTAATGGGATAGGTTTAGACCCAAGATGAAGTATGGTTGTGCCAAACCAGAATAACAACTTATAAGGGCCATAAATTTTGATCCACCTATTAGATCATGCTCAAATTTTTATGAAAGTTTTTGGAGGCTATTTTCCTTATAATAACGACTATGTCACTATGCAAAACATCAAATCTTATTTTTGAATCTCATCGAGGCCCCTTGTTTTTGGCAGTTTTGAGATTCTCCTTGTTATTTTTTAAATTGGTTGACCGATTTCATTAACCATTACAAACTGGTCGACCGTTTGAGCTAGAAATAACACGGTTTGGTCATGTTGCATTTTCGAAGCGAGATATTTGTCATGCTTCTGAAACACGACGTGGTCAAACTTTGCTATTTCGCCAAAACTTTTTGCTTCTATGTCAATTCGCTAATTTTTTAAAAATTTTATATGTTAATTGCCCAATTTATCCCAATTATTACGTGTGTGATCTATCCAAGTAAATTGTATCCTAGCCCCCTGCCTTCATAGGTGTTCATGAATATCGTTGGATCAAGTTAGAGCTTATAATTATATTCAATCTAAAATTTTAATATTTTACAAATTATAAATCTAATTTGTTTAATTTTTTAGATATAAAAGGGTTGAATATATTGGGATAAGACTATATTTTTTTATGAATATTACAAATGTCCACAAGTTGAGCTTATATTATCAATTTTCATGAATTTGTATTTAAAGGTAGGCCTCCAATATAGATTGTAGGCGTCATGAAACCCTCAATATTAGGTTTAACTATTGTATCTTATATCACCATTAAATTCTAGTTATTTTTGTCTTCTCTCCAACAAAGAGACAAACCTCTTTTTTTTTTTAGGTTAAAGAATTCTAAAAAAATATACACCAACAAAACTTAAAATCAAAACATTTCTATATAAAATAAAAATAAAATTTAAATTCATAATTTTCAAATATAAAAACTAGAAGAGTATAGAGTATACAAATTGGGTTAGATTAATCAGGTTTTAAAAATCCTAACTTACCACCCGACCAATAATATTTATTTTTTAGGTTTTTTTATACCACTATCATTTATAATATCCGTATTATCTAATTTTGATAAATTAAATCAGATTAGATAATACAAATAAAACTAGTTTCTTTAAACACCACTACTCACCATGAACACTTTTGGCATTTATCTCGCCTACCATCATCACTTTTCTTATTACCTCTTTTTGTTGCTTGTTATAACCTCATTCCTCTTCCTTTATCAACAATATTTAGAAAATGTTTTGAACTTGGTATATATTTTGTTCTAAGTGGATCATAACTTGAGATTTTTAAAGAGAATTATGATTATGAATATGATCGGGGTTTATGCACATAATTTAGTCCAACTATACACATTGTGGATAGTCGATGGACTGCGTAAAATTGCCATCACCAACTCCACATTTTATCTATCTAGAATAACTTAACCTGCTTACATTAAAAATGACTTTCTGCTAAGTATAATTTGATGAAGACACGAGAGTGATTTGATGATCAATTTGAATATCGACCGTAGTGGGGACCTTCCTGTCTCCATGCGGTGCTATTCAGATGGTAGAAAGGGCTCCAAAAAATTCTTAAAAACATAGTTTGGGCCATCTTTACAATGTCAGCATCAGCTGTTACAACGCGTGCGTACAGCACATAGACAATCCTTGTCATAGCATCCCTTTCTCTCACATTAATTACTTTTCTTAATCACCCTGTTGTTTTGTTAATTATATTACTAATTACACGTCAAATGATCACTAAATTCAAACACACACACACACAACCATAAAGAGATTTCATTTCTTAATTTGATACAGGAATTGACGTAAAAAATACTACAGTATCATAAAGGTGAGGGTTCATTATGTGCCTTAAAATCTTGCATTAAGTCATAATAAACTTTTTGATAAACAACAAATGCCAATCATTGATTTCTCTATCATATTTAACTTCCACTCATTAAAGTTTTGAAGAATGAAGAAAAAAGCTTCAACATGTTACTTCTTCCACTGAGATTTGTACAAAGTGAGATGGCAGAAAACATGGACTAAACATGCGCGCCTCCAATCATTGATATCTCAACGAAAATTTCCACTCCATCAAATTTGAAGAATCAACCGGTGTGACTTAAAAAAACCCATCTTATTTGCTTTGTCAAAGCTCATAAAGGGGCACAAAAACCATGGCATAATATCACAGAAATGTTCATTTATGCTGGCTCTACTTTTTTTCAACATTATAAACACCACTTTTAACAGTTTTGTCCATGCTGTTTTTCCCATTACATTACTGACTAGTGAGACACTGGATGGTACGAGATAAGAACGGAAAAACTATCCGACTGGAGGCAATGTAGGACAAAACAACATGGTATCTCACAAATGAAGGTAGGATAAAAATTTGAAGATGACGACTAAAACCACTCGTTTTTGCGTACACCATAGTCCAATATAAGTAAATTACTCTTGCCCAGTTTTGCTACAATTTATAAAATGGGAAGGAGGCAAAGATGCGATATCTATAGTTATGCATGCAAGGAGGGATGTATTGAAACAGACGCTTTCTAGGGTGGTTCAATCATAACCATTGTCTAGTACAGTATCATTAAGAATTTAGGAGATAAATCCTTTTTTTCTCATTTTCAGTCATCCCTACCCTATCGTCTCATCACCACCATCATTAGCAAGTTGTAATTATAAGGTGGATCCACACATGCAAGTTGCTGTAGACACAGACAAGATTTAGAAGAAAACTCCTACCTCAAACTGTTGTAATTATATGGTGGTTCCCCAACTGGCAGGGCTTGTAGGGTTCATATCCTGTTCTTTTCTTTGCTTGCATAGAAAATGAAAGAATAGTTAGAGGCATGCTTGACCAGACAACTCATACAAGGCACGTTTAAGCTAAATAATTATTTTTTTCTGTATAAAATCATTATAGTTTACTTATGTAAGCAAGCCATCCTTTGGTGAAGATATTGTTAACAGAGACACAAATGCAACAAGATCATTAGAGACAAAAATCATATTTGCTGTGAAGCCTATGGGTTTCATGAAATGATGAGTACTTGATGATCAAACCATAATCAGGCAGTTCGATATGACATGATTCATCACATCATGACTTGTATAGTTCATTGAAGACAAACCAACAGCAAGAATTAAATTAAAAATCTTAAATCAATCATCTAGCTAGAATTTCATGAAATGATAATTGTGAATATTATACAATCAATGATAATCTGATATCAGGCAGACCGTAAAAGTTGTAATGGTGCTGAGCAATAATGCTAATAAAATTGTCTGATTTGACCTATCAATATCATAATTGCACTAGAAATCAAGAAAGCCCAAAACCGAAGCCTAGCATATAGTTAGAACAAGGCATCATAGCAGGACAGCTATGTTGGGCTTAGTGGACTAATTCCAATTTCAGCACACATGCTCCATTGCTAATCCTGTTCAAACACTTTGATAGGAAACTCATGATAACAGATGGTAAAACCAATCAAACAAAGAATTTTCGTTACCTTTCAAAATGAGAGATGCACCTTGACTTAATTGTTAATACAAACCCTTTTTACACACCTAATAATACCTCTCTTATATAATCCACCAGCGAAGTGGCATGCGTTTGGGTTCACTTTAGTTATTGAGAAGCATAGTATGTGAACTCACTCTTTCACCAATAATGAATCACTACTCTATAGGAATATCTCTTCACCACTATACCTGATCATATCATAAGACACTCAACTCAATGCAACCGAATGTGATTATTCATGTTCTCTTTTTTAAAGAGATTATCAATGAATTGACAATTAGAGGTGGGATTCAAACTTAAGCACTTATCCTTCTTGCTTTGCAAAACCAAAGGAAATCGGAATAAAATCTTCAAATTCACATTACAAGCAAGAATGCCAATCTAATTCTCAAAGTTGCATGCACAAACAAGATCAATGCTTAATATGAAGCAATTTTACCTCTCTACCCCCAAAACAAATGATATAATGGTATGTGGGCTGTCACTTCAAGCTGGTTAACAATAACTTGTACCTGCCGCAGTTTAAATCATAAGTGACAACCTGACGCAGACGAAAACACAAACAAGAAGACAAGCAAAAATAAGAATAGAATTAAAGCTGAATAGGGTTTTTACACAAGAACCTCAACTTGAAGTTTTATTACTTGATAATTTTTTAATCAACACTCAATATTACAGCACTTTTAAGCTGTTTATATACTAAACAATGCCAAAAAATAATAAAAGAGTTTTAAATAAAATAGAAAAAATAATTCTATATTAACTAGGAAAATATGATAAATCCTGAATAACAACTTTTAAGCCTTATTTGAAAGCCTTCATGAACTTAGGTGGCTACAAAATTTTCAAACCAATAGCAAATAAGGCTTGTAGAATCTTCTAGCAAAATTTTAGTTGAATCCAGCAATCAAATCGAAAATTATATCTGTTAATATAAGGTTGCGCTTCGGAAAAAATTCTCCTGCATCACAACCAGAAAAAAAAAAAAGCCCATGAAAATGCAACACTAAGTTAAAGATTAAACCAGTTCTAAGAAAGGATATAGGTCTTCTGCAATTCTCAGTCACTTGTTTGGTATTGGAATTTGACAACATCTCGTGCATCAATAAAAATCCAAACAAACCTAATCATTAACCAAAGCAAAACATGCATGCATCACAAAGAATAGAATAATCACTTTTCTATTATTACGTGTGTTTTTCTAGCAACAACAAAATTTCTCCATTCTGTTGGTAAAATCACCCCAATAAGAAATTAGAGAATAAGACTCATTTTAATTACAATAAATCAAGGAATAAAAGTCAAATGAGCAGGATTTTCCACTAAATTTGTTGTCAGATAAAATTCCTCTACATCAGCATAGAAAGCATTTTGAGACACATAAAGATA
Organism: Populus euphratica; assembly: GCF_000495115.2. Taxonomy (NCBI): domain Eukaryota; kingdom Viridiplantae; phylum Streptophyta; class Magnoliopsida; order Malpighiales; family Salicaceae; genus Populus; species Populus euphratica. Next base: position 431,515 of record NW_011499949.1, read on the forward strand.
ATAAAAGCCAACGTTTCAATCTTAAATACTATTGTAGACACAAAGAGCTTGCAGACAACTTCTGTTTTTATGTCATGTGTTTGTTCCAAGAGAACAGAGAGTTGTTAAAACTTGCAGACAGCTTTTCTTTTTATGTAATGTGTTTGTTCCAAGAGAACAGAGAGTTGTTAGAAAAACAATTAAAATGTCAAAACTATTTTCTTTGAAGTTTGAGTATTCTAACATTTAAATTGTCTGATAGTCTGCCAAATTTACCCTAATCTTTAGAAAGCTGGTTTCTGTGAATTTAGGACTTGACACATGGTGTTTATGGCATTTTAGCTTATGGTGGAAGAGTTTAAATAGGTCTCAGTTGATCATTATTTAGCTGGTTTAAGGTCAGACAACCCTAAACCCTTGGTTTCCATTCTGTTTTGCTGTGTTCTTAAACTTGCTTACCCTCAAAGTGTAGCTTATTTCATGACGTATTCTCTGCCTACAGTCTATGTTTTTATGGTTTTAGATTTAACCCTTTATACTCCTTTTATTCTATGCTCTGTCAATTAACTTTTATTACCAAACAAAAATACATAAAATTGTACAAGTTCTGGAGAATGCAACAATAACATTTCAGAAAAAAATTCCAAATTCATTTTGCATTTTGAGACATTTAATTGATAAATAAAAAACAACTTTCTTCAGATCATGAACATGTCCTGACATTACTCAAAAGCAACGAAGCACATTAGCAGTTTTAATCATTTCAAGAAAACTACAATCGTTCTTAAAGTCCAGACCTGTGGACAACAAAGGAGTTTTGAAGCAATCAGGAAATATTCTTCTTCTTTTTTTTCACATCGAAATTCAAAACAAAAAACATGCAGATTACCAGTTAACAGACTTAATATCTTAACATGCATGAGCAGTAAATGATAAATCATCATATAACCATTTTTTCTTGCCAGACATGATATCCTGGGTCTTAACCACCACTAATAATATAAGTGATTTATTTCAATAAGCATGAAATGAGTGATCAATGATAAATCATCACAAAACCATTGTTGCAAGCGGGAGCTTAACATCATGGGTCTCGTTAAGGTCAACAAAAAGATATAACTATAGGCAAAGAAAACCAAATGAATCTTTCACTAAGAGTTCATAAACTTACCAAAAAGGAAATCAACAACCAAATAAAACTTTTGAACAAGTACATTGTCTATAACTACAGGTAAAGAGAACCAAATGAATCTTTCACTAAGAGTACATAAACTTACCAGTTAAATAGCTGCTCTATGCCTTACAGAACACTGTACCATGCAATCAAAGGATGACACTGCATACTTCGGTAAGAAACCACAAGAACTGTCAATGAAACAGCCAAATAAAAAAAATATATAGCAGCAAGAGCATAAACACTGGCAGGGTTATCCTGATATTTTGCTTAAATTGCAATATGCATGCAATAAATGAATTGGCAAACACTGTCTTCATAAACAAAGATGTATTAGTTTCCAACAACACAACTAAATAACAGTACTCAGACAAGGAACATGTTATCAATTTAGCCCTTATTTCTATGGCTACATCAGCTCAACCTTCTCCTTCTATGCCCACGGTTTTGTCCATTGTCTGCATCTGAAACTCTGGAAACTTCAATTCTTCTCCTGGAAGATGAAGGATTTGTTTGTAAGCTAATGTCCACTTCTGGACGCCTAGAAACTAGATTTCTTCTACTAGAAGACGACGAAATGGGCACAGTAGAATTGCTTTCTATATCAGTACCCGTGCTATGGCTTTCCAATTGTGAAACAGTGGCAGCATCATCAAGCCTGGAAGACGAAGCAGAATGAGGCAACATAGAATCAGCATCAGCAACTGTATCCAGGTTCTGGATGTCAGGTTGAATAACAGCAGCAATGCTTGAAAATGAATCTCTATCAGCAGGACGTGAAGATTGTTGGCGGTTTCTTCTCCCACGATGATTGTGCAAAACTGCCTCAAGGTCCTCAACTAATCTTTCTGCAGATTCCACTGCAGAATTCATCGCAGAATTCACTGCCGATGAAAAGGAGGACAGTGAAGCTGCTCCTTGAAACAATAACCTTGAAACTTGAACAGAATGGTAGTGCTGGCTTACCTCTGCCCCTGTGGAAGGCAGTTCCTGAGAAGTAATGGCTTGATTTTCCAATAAACTGATTCTCTCAGATTCAAGAGGAGTATCATCAAGATCTTCTGATCGAGGTATCTCCCCCATTGCAATGAGCACATTGCCAAAATGCCGCATCCTTTCTTCAATTGAAGAAGAAAATACACCGCGATTAATGAGTTGCTGCCTCACACTCTCAACTCTTTGTGCAGAAGGCCTAGGAGGAACCTTCAAGCCAGACTCCTTCGACCTGTCCTTGTTGTTGTCATTACTGTTTCCATTGCCATAAATTGGAATAACGCTTGTGTCTGTAAACTCTTCCATACACACAGGGCATTCCTTCACATTTGAGTAAACATACGACAGCTGATAGAAGCATGGCCAACAAAACAGGTGTCCACAACAAGTTAATACAGGATCTTGTGCCATATCAAGGCATATGTTACAATCAAATACACTCCTATCACTTCTGGCCTCCATACCATTCCCATTCCTGCCTAATGCTTTAGCTAACAAATAGGCACTATTCCTTTTGCCAAATTTATTCATCTCATCTCTCCTTTCTTCAGTAGCAACACTAGCCTCCCCAATAAGCAGTCTACCTTCACTGCGAACATTAATGGTAACTGGTTCCACAGAAATACTCACCGTTTGAGGGGTGATGTGACTTTGTCTCCATCTCTGTCGTTGCCTAGCCCTGAAAGTAACTGCTTCAAGCTGCCTGATACGTTCTTCTAGAAGACCATTGGTGGTTTCTAATTCATTCCACATAGTTGCGAGTCCCAACATCGAATCATTGGAAGAGTATAAAGGTTCTTCGTTCAAATCAAGATCCATTATTCCTTGTCAAAATTTTAAGACACTCTGATTCAAAACTCTTTCTACAAGAACACAAACCAAAGTCACTAAAAAAATTCCGAAACCCTTCCCTGCAAAGAACAGTAAAAACAGTCGCTTAACTCATCCAGGTAAAAACTCGCATTTTCATGTCTTTTGAATCAGTTGCATAGCAAAAAAGAAAAAGAAACAAACTTCTAACCAGAAACTGAAATTTCCCATCATCTTAAACTAACTAGAAGAACTAAACGAGAGAATTATCACTCTCTAAATCAGTAAATTAGAGGGGGGAATTCCAAACTCTATTAAAACTAAACCCTCCCTACATAATCAAAAAAAAAAAACATAAAACAAACTCAGAATCAGCTTAAAAAAGAATTAAGAAATATCCAAACGAAAATGAAAAAATAAAATCCAAAATCAGCTCAATGAAAACTTCCCTTATCATTGATTTTGTTACTGGAAAAAAAAAAAGACTATAAATTGAAAGTTCTCTACTTTTCATTCTTCAATCTCTTTTTGAGGAAAAAAAGAGAGACCCATTAACGTTTTGAGCCACAATATTAATATTAATCAAGAAACTGAAAAGAAAGAGATGAAAGAAATGAATAAGAACCTGTATGAAGCAGATGATCAGCTCAGGTCTTCTTCATGGTAAAAGATTCATCGATACAATCATTTTGTGGCAATCAATGGAAGTTAAAGCAAGCGGTGGTGGTTATTTATGGGATTTATTGACAGGTGCTTGCATGTTCAAGGCCAGATGGGTATAAAATGCTGTCGTTTTGTGCACTGAGCTTGATGTTTGAGGCGTTGTTATTGGAGTATTGGCAACAAACTATCAGGTTAAGGAGCTGCGGTCCTGTTGGATTGGATTCTTTTGGCAGCTACTAAACTTTTTGGTTGTTCTACTTTATTTAAATCTCCATTTTGGTCTATATACTTTCTTTTTTCTTTTTCTTATAAAAATATAATTTCATTGATAGTGATTATAATATATAATCATTATAATTCTTATAAACCTCAAATAAAAACAAAAAAAAATAAAAAATTAAATTTAATTGAATGGAAATTGACTTTATAATGGCAACTATTGAGATTTAAATAGCAATTTATAAAGTTTTTTAGATTTATTTTCTAGATCATCCACGGTTTTATTTTTATGGTATAGAAATTTTGTTTAGAAATTTAATATTATTTATAGTTAAATTTTTTTTCTATTTAAAGAAGTGGGATTTAGTAGGGTGCTTCACAATAGTGAAACACCTACCCTTTTTTATTTTTTTATTTTTTTATTAAATTTTTTATGGGCTAATTAGATGAGATTTAGTTTGAAATTATGATAGAAAAAAATTAAAAGAATGAAAACTTAAATACAAAACACAAAGAAAATACATGGTTAATCTCAAGTTCATGACAATCTTTATTTTACTCCAAAAATTAAATTTGTTAGTTTTTTAGCTTTTGAGTTTGAGAAATTAAAAAGAAAGTTGTGAAAAAAGGGTAAGAAAATAAGAAAGTTATTAGTTGTCATGATTTTGACTATTAAAATAGTCAAGTTTAGTGTCAAATAAATTATAATTTTTTATTTTCATCTTGTTCGAAAAAGTAAATTATACCTTTATATTTGTTTAAATTTTAGGTTTTTTTAGTGATATTAAGAATATTTTAAAGTTGTTAGGTAATTTATTAGGTTTTGTCAAGTAAAGCAACATTAAAATTGAGGTCATGCTTGTTTTCTAAAAAGTAGTTTTTAAAAAATCACTTTTTAAACTTCTCCGTGTTTGTTTGTCATTAGAAAAGTTGGTCAACGAAAGATACTTTCCAGTCAATGAAAAATATTTTCCGGTCAACAAAAAACTTGGTTTTCATGAAAGTATTTTTCTTTTTTGTTGTGTTTGTTTTTCGGAAAGTGGTTTCCAGGAAATCACTTTCCAAACTTTCTTGTATTTATTTTCTGTTAGGAAAACTGGTCAATGGAAAACACTTTCTAGTCAAAAAAAAATTTGAATTGATTTTCAGGAAAGTGTTTTCCTAAAAAATTTGGGTGGAAAACACTTTCCAGAAGTTGTGAAAAATTTAAAAATGTCATTATTTGATAATTATATCAAATTTGATCCTTAAACTTTTAATTGTTATATATATTTTCTTTTGAATATTTATTTTTTAATTTCATCTCTTAAAATTTAATTTTTATATTAATTTTGGTCCTTATTTTTATAATTGCTATTTTCTTTTTTCTTATTATTTTTTTATTAAAATTTTTTATCTATCAAATTTGGTCCTTATTCCTTTTATTGTTACTTATTTTATTTGAAATAATTTATGAAATGTT
>NW_011499949.1:436969-487028 GCF_000495115.2 Populus euphratica
ATTCTCATTCAACTATTTAATTTGTAAGATTTGTTTCTTATTATTTTAATAAACATGAGAAAAATAAAATATTAATAAATTATTTTTCAGTTCATTTTCCATGACATAATCAAACACTAGAAACTATTTTTCAACTTATTTTACATTATACTATCAAACATTAGAAAATAATTCACTTTCCTGACATTCACTTTTCAAAAAAAAATGACCTTCCAGCAAATAAACGAGGCCTGAGTTTTTATGATCTAAAAATTTAGACCTAGATTTTTCAATAATTAGAGGTAATCAAAAAAAATATTACAACAAGTGACAGGTGACATGTTATATGATTTAGAAAAGCAAAAAAAAAAAATTAGTATTAGAAGATGTATTATCCACTCATGCATAAAAAATAAAATAAAATAATAATTATAAGTCTAGGTTTCAAGACCCAGTGCCTTTAGGGTTTTGTATTCAGGCCATATGTGTGTCCTAGTCTATCAATGTCTGATTTTTTTTATTTTTTTTAATTAATTTTTTTGATTTAAATAGCTATTTGTGATTTTTTTATTTTTTAAACAAAATAAATTAGTTTAGTTCTTTTTTTAAAAAGTAATTTATCTTTTTATATCCTTTTAGTTGCATGATATTCCAAAGATATTAGTTTGATTTCTTCCAAAAACAATTCTTTTTATATTTTATTTTAATTAATTGTATTTGAAATAGGTTTTCATAAAATAGAAATGATTTGTTATTAGAAAGAATAACTACCCGCTAAGATAAAATGAATAAGATTTTTAAAATAAAAAACAATGGGTGTAAAATATTTTTTTATTTTTTCTAGAAAAATTAGCTTCCTCCTTTAACATTTAATTAGTATTAATAACTCCTTTTCAATTTATCAATTCATATATTTTCTAATTTATTATAAAAAGTATAAAAAATTATTTTTCTTTTCTCAATTAAAAAAATTATGATACATGAAAATAAAAATACATGCATGATGTAACTATTTAGTCTATTTTGTTCATTTTACAATATAAATTAACTTAAAATTATAAATGTAAAGTAGCGCAAGCAAATTATTCTGTATTTTTTTAATTTATAATAACAACTTTTTCAAGGTTTATTATATATATAAACATCATTTTTTTCATTAAAAAATCATGATATATTAAAATATATATTATATTGATGTATTCCTTTACCGCATTAAACTTCAACATGAAATTCATTATGCAGTGACAATAGCTCAAGTTTTAAAGCTAGTTTGAACTTAAAATCACTTGATGGTAACCAAACAACACACAGAGGGTGTGTTTGTTATTATGGTTGTGATTTAAAAAAAAATATTTTATAAAATACACTTTTAGTTGAGATTGATTTGATATAATATGTATGTGGTTAAAATTATAATTAAAATTAAAGCTGAACAAAACATAATTTAATGGGTTTGGTTAAAAATAATTTTCAAATTAAGGTTTGGTAATAAAATGACTAAAAATAATATATACTAATATTTATAGTTTTTATTTAAAATATTATAGATTTAAGTATTATTACATTATAAAATAAATAATACTTTACGAAAAGGTTCTTTTTTTATTGTCCTATCCTATTAAACTATTTGCAATTCTATCATATACAAAATTCATCCGAAAAGGCTTTTGGTATCTATGGCTTTCTAACTTTGCAACAACATCAACTAAAGAATCATCAGGAACAACATTGAAATTACAATCAAATTTTATAAATATTACGTTATTATACAATCTTCTTATAATATAATTATATAGTGTCATTAATGTTACTACAGTCTAAACTTGAGTTTTGTATGGATAAACATGCATGTTTTGTAAAATTCTCTACCTTTATTTTTATACTCCAAAGAAACATGATATCATATTATGTAGTGATGAGTGTATGCTATTAAATACTTCTTTCTAATTTCTTTGTAGTTCATAATGCCTAAAATCTTGTAAGTGATATCTCTCACCTTTATATGAACCTAAATAATCATACTTATTGGGATATTTAGTACCAACTAAATAGTATTTATCTATAAATAAAATTTTAAATTTTTCATAGTATTAGTAAATTTAAAAAAAATAGTATACTTATATTAGCATTCAATTTCTATCATATAAACTGCTTTCTGAAGGTATAGGAAATTTTATAGTACGATTGTCAATAGCTTCCAAAAAAATACGTATATCATTTACACTATCTTTCTATCCTGCCAACATAAACATGTACTACATGTCAAAACTATTGTTATTATATTTTGTATTGGTACACCTTTTCTTCTAATAATTGAAATTTAATTTTTGTTTGATATGTTAGCTTGCACGGGTGTGCCATTAATTATACCAATACAATTCTCCTACAAATTATGTTTTTTCTTTTTCCCAAAAGTCTTAAGATCTAATCTCTTCTTTAGCATTTATAAAAAATATCATTGACTTGTAATTTTATTATTATACAAAATCAAGCAAGTAAAAAACAACAAGTACACAAAATCAAGCAATTTGTTGATGTCTATTTTAACCTTACTCAAAGTTGTTGAGAGAAATAATAATAATAATAAAAGTTTTAATATTATACTCTCCAATCCTCTAAACCTTACAGGAGAAATAATAATAAAAAATGTTTTAATATTATACTCTCCAATCATCTAGATTTTACAAAATTAATTATTTCAATCTCTAAATTCTTTTAAAATTTAATGTTCCAAAAAAGTTGATAAAATTGTCCATTTGAAAAGGCAAAATAAAATCTTAATGTTCTAGTTTTTTTTATAGGGTAAACCAAAGACCATATTATTTATTAGACCACCAATTAAAACAAAGTAAATTGACAAAAGACTATTGAGTATGAGATTACTGGTACATAATCCAAGTCACTTATGGCATATCTTTCATATAAGATGAGAAAGTACATGTTGTAAAATAGATTTTATCATTTTAAGAATATAATAAGACACATTCATGGGTATTCAAAATCTTTAGCTTCTAAGTAAGAAAAATTTATTTTTAACAGGATGTAAAAGAAAAAACCATGCATATTATTGGTGTGCAAATCTAGTAGTGTATATGGTTAATTAACCTACTTCATAACACCTAAAGTTCACAATATCGTAAATGTGAACAATCAACAACACCCAAACTTTAATTTATGTGTAAATAAGATGGGTATTTAATTGAAGATTTGTAAAAAAAAAACACATTACATATTTATAACACCTTAATGAGAAGGTTTTAAGAAAGTAGAAGAATTTCCCATCTCCTCTCTTTGCAAATGTGGTCGGTTGCACTTAGCTTTCTTAAGGAGCCAAGTAAGTTATTTATATTAATTTCAAGATCTTAAAATTATTATAATGCCACTATATTTTAATTTGGGTGTTTTGTTCAATTGAATATCTTATCTTGGTACATTTTAATGATTAGCCATATCTAGAAAATTTAGTCCTTAAAGCTTCAATTTTAATTATTTAACATTATCCTAATTTTTTTATTATTTTTAATCAGGGGTTTATACTTGGCCTTTCACTATTGTTGTAAATTTGTACACCATACTCGGATTGGTTTTTTGGCACGAGTTTTATGCCACCACATATAGAAAATAAAGTGAGTCTTTGGTAGAAAATAAAATACAAGTCTAAGGAAAGAAAATGACTTATTTTTTGACCTTTAATGTTTGCGTGAGAAAAAAAAAACTTGTACTTAAAGATGGGCCAACACACTATAAAAAAAAAAAAAAAAACCATATATGCACGAGGGGTCAAAGACAATCCTTCACCATGCATTAAACGACACCATTATAGATGTCTTTAATTTTATTTCCTTTAAGAAATATTTCATTGCACCATTTCATTTAAATGACTTTTTCAACCTTTTTTTCTTTTTTTAATTATTTTGTTTGTGTTCACTTTAGTTATTATACTTTTAACTCCTTCATATATTGCTAATTTGGATTAATTTTCCAAATTCTCTTTCAATTAAGTCCTTGATGACATTTAAAATGATACTTCAGTGCGAACATCTTCTACACTTTAGTCCTTGAATATCTAATTTGTTCAATTTTAGTCAAATTAACCAATGTTTTCTTCAATTAGACTCCTAATTAAATTAGTAGGTTCCTAAATTCTAATTTCTATTCCATTTTGGTTTTTTATCCTTTAATTATTGCTTGATTGCAACCTAAAACTTTGTTTTAATTTTAAACCTCTTTCTCTGAAGATTTTTTTTTAAAATATTTTATGTGAATAAGATCATTTTGATAATGATTTTGAAGATTTTTTCTTGGAAATTTTTGAAGGTAAAAATTAGGTTATAATAGCAATTATGTTTCTTTTGAAACTCCTTCCCAATTATCTTTGATGTTTCTTTTGAAACTCATACCCAATTATTTATGTTATTGACATAAAAAAAATATTAATGCTATTTTGATTGCACAAATTAATTTCACCAAGGATAATAAAGTTTAAGAAGTCCTAATTTATGAGATAAATACTATATTTATACTCTACTTGGATTACATAAGTGACATTGCAACAAATTAATTCTTATTTTTAAAAGTCTTATTGGTGTCGTCTAGAACTATATTTAATGTGGTCAAGTTTTCCCAACTCATGGAGAGTAGGTAAGGACACCATACTCGAGAAATGGTTCATGCATGTGTATGATCTTCAATAATATAGGGTAACCTAACCATTGTCCATTGGTTGGAAGATTAGGCCTTAACTTATGCTTTTTTTGTTCAGATTATTTAAATTTTTAGTTGAGTTTTGTTATTAGATTTGATATTATTTTATTTTGGGCTTCTAGTTAATCTTAGTAGGCCTTTGGCTGAATGGTCGATTGATTTAGAATTTTACTATTTATAAATAGTGTTATGACTACCTATAAATAGATGAATTTAGAGATAAATTTATATCATTTTGGGCTAGTTGTTCTAATTAGACATTAAGATAAATGGTTTCTGTATTGCAGAAAATTCATTATTATCTTTGTTTGTTCCTTGAGAGTTCCCTTTGATTATTTCATTTTCATAAATATAGTTATATAATTTTGAAGGACTTTAATGGTGTTATGCAATGGATGAGAAAATTTTCATCAAAGATAATTTTACATTTACAAGGATATGTCTTTTGTCATATTTGTTTAGATATAGATGAATTGGTGAAATAAACAATTGAATAGATGTTTGTTATAAGATTGTTTATTAATGGGAATCAGATAACTTCGGTTTTTTATTGTGGGTGCGTGAGGCATCTAATGTTTAGAGAATGTGCTTATTAATTAAGTTACTTTCTTTAATATTTATATATTGATGATTTTACTTGTTAAAGGAGTCCTGATATATGGATTTATTAAGAAACAAAATTAACAATTAGTGAATGCTTAAATCATTGCTAGATATGAAATGAAAATTCATATTTTAATAAACATATGAGTGCATCGAAATGAGATTAACACCTCTTATTTGTATTCAAATTTCTTTGCATGGATCATTGTAGCTTGTGATATAATATCAGTGGCCATTTTCCTCTCACATGATTTTGTTTATAAGCATTGCTTAAGCAAAAAAGAAAAAAAAAAGATATATAAATCTATAAACATAGATAGATCTATTACAGTACGACTCCCTCCCATGATCAATTAAATATCCCGCTTCTAATTGCTAACTCATAAATTCTATTAATTTTGTCCTAATCCAATTTATGATGAAGCCATTAGAATATTGATTGAATCTTTAAACAATAATCAGTTGATATGATGCTTGCTGAAGTAATTTTGGATCTTCAATTTAAGATGCAAGCATATCATTTTTTTTTAAAAAGTGAATGTCTAGACCAGCTTGCATGTATTTCGACTAATTCTATGAACTATAAAGTCAATAATTATGTAAGCCTCTAGTAATTTTAAGATAATTCAAATTTATAATCACAAATCCAAAACATGACTAGTTGAGCTACCTCTCAAGATTGGTCTAAGTACATCTTGCAAACATTACAAATAGCTTTGCCATGTATAAAGCAGTTCGGTGCCCTCCCTTTCAGGGCAAAAAGTCTCCTATTAACTAATTTCTAAGAAGAAAATCCTGGATCTTATATATTGCTATCCCTCACCCTAATTAATTAATATACTAATAATTAAAGAAAGCATTCTAATTAATTATTATGTATATAGCTATTTACTAATCAAAATGCATTTCCTTCAATGTTGGAGAGACACATTTAAGCCAGCTTAATAGCATAATTTATCAAGTCAATATCATATATTTTTTATAAGTTTTTTTTATCATAAGTCATAAAATAAATTCCCCACAACTTTCTTTACCATCCAAATCTTTCTTTTGAATAACAACAGCATTAGTTCATGTGAACACTTTATTAATTTATAAATTAAAGAATTTTTTGTAATATGAAATTAAATATTTTAATATATATTTTTTAATTCGATTTTCTAACTCAATCTTTGATTATAATTAATATATTTATTATTATTTATTAGTATAGATGATTCTCAAATTATTTTATTAAATGCATATATCAACTTATCAATTTATAATTAAAATTTTTGTTGATGGTGAAAAAAAAACATTAACAATACCGCATATTTTTTGCAATAAAATAAAAATTTGCTTGTGCGTGGAATCAAACTTGCAGGGACTCCTTAAGTAGCAATTGACATTGGTATTTGAAGCTCCATTTGATAATGTGGTGATTCAACCCATGTTTTAAAGTATTTTTTATTTAAAAATTTAAATTAATTTTTAAATGTTCTTTAATAATTTTAATGTGTTGATATAAAAAATAAAATAAAAAATTTAAAAAAATATTATTTTTATATATTTTTAATTAGAAAATATATTTATAAAAATATGATGTATTGTATTGTATTACTAAACACACGTCCGGAAGCTAATCAAGTAGCTAATTATTATATTCGATTGAGATGACTTTTCCAATTTACAAATTCTTTGCAGCAGAATTATGTGTGATGTATCCACCGCACAAAAATATTTTTTTTATTTTTTATTATTGGGAACATTCTCCACCAATTTTTATATATTAAAATTAAATTTCTAGTTTTAGTCAGACCATCCACAAGCCATAAACGTATCTCTATATCTCCTTTTGAATTCGAAAATTTAATGGTACTGTGGAGAGCAAATCCAGTAAACAGGGTTGTGGTTTTTCTTGCTTTTTTTCAGACTGAGTTGAACCTCAAATTCTTCATGAATTCTATCAAAATAAAACACAGTTTCGATTTTAATCAAACATAAATTTATATAGTTCAATTAGAACTCACCCACAGCGATGTTACCGAACATCACCTTAATTTTCTTTGTTTTTTTGTGCCGACCAACATGGTACTTATGTTAAAATCGGACTTTATTACAAGAATCATTGTAGTTATTATAAAGAATGTTTATAAAAATATTTTTTTATGTTTAACATAAATTATTTAAGAAGAGGTTAGTTAGAGGGGCATAATTGATTAAAATCTTATAGGTTTAGGGTAAAATTATTTAATTTGTTACTTCTCATGGAAAAGAAGATAAATTGGAAGGAGGTAATCTTTGTTGATGGGGCTTCGGAGGTTGAAGAAGAAGAAGAAGAAGCAGAAAAGGTGTCCCTTTTGCTTGCTTGCTTCTTGTTACAAAGTTTCTTGTTTTCTCTTTTCAACAACAAATTGAGAAGTCATGATCTTCGTCGATGGACTTCCATTTCCAACCGATTCCTCTCAGGTAACTTGCTTCATCTCTTGTTAACTTTCTAATTCGTGTTTCGAAAAATCCATTTCCTTTAACATACCAAAACTCTCCAGGACAAAGAAACAGCTCTGTTTGGTTGCTTACAAAATGTAGGAGAAAGAAATTAGTGCCCATATGCTTAAATCATTGAAAAAGATTGTGTTTTTGTTTAATCTATTTTGTTAGACTCTATTTGATTGAAGTTCTTATTATATATAGTATTTTTTTTCAATGATCTTTAACTTATAATCATGATAAATAGGAAAGGGGTGCCCTAGTAACGTTGCTGGAACACCCCAAGTTGGTATCTGCCTCCAATTCATTCGAGGCTATGCAGGAGGTGAAGTTATCAGCATCAAAGGAGAATGCTTTGCAGGGTCGATGGGTTTATGTCTTCCAAAGAGAATTCGCAACAGTTGACCCGGCAATTATAGATGTACGTTCTTTTGGACCGTGCTCTTTATTTGCTATCCCTGGGTAAATGTCTGAGGAAGTTCTTACCTCTAAGTTTTCTGTTGTCCCTAGTTTAAATGTTTGTGATTGCATCTTATAAATATTTTCATCATTGATTACATTTCTTTTCTAAATTGACAATGAAATCTCAGCAGCGATGTGTGCGGGTAACAAAAGATGTTACCTGTTTGATAACTTATGAAATTATGTGTAGAAATAGTCATAAATTTGTGGCTTTAAGTAGTAATAATGATTTCTCATGGCACTCTCGTGAAACAAATGTGGCCTTCTTTGAAATTTTCAGTTCAAATCCCTGTAATGGACTCATTTACCATGTGAACACATGTTCTAAATCTCTGTGAATCATCTTAGGTTTCTTTCTCGTGAGTCTGAAACAAGTTTTGTTCTTCTCTCTGTAAATTGTTATTTGTCTTAATACGCTGTAAGTTTTTTTTATTTTTTTTTACTGTTTTAGATGTTTCTTTTTCCGTCCTTGCATGTGAAGTTTATTGGCACTGATGAAGCAACTACTTGCGTGGGCCTTGTTATTCGGAACCAGAGAAATGGAATGTAAGAATCGATTTTACAAGAGATGGGAAAGTGCCCAGAACTTTACTACTGATGATATTAATTGTTTTATTTTTGACTTTGCATTTTTGCATTTTATGAGTTGCAGGACCTCAGTTGCCCATATGGATTCTACCATAGTTGTCGATAATGGCCTCACCCAAATGTTGTCGCTTGTTGTTGACAAAAATTTTGACGATGACTTGGATGTATTAATCTATTCCTTTTCTACATCACAATTTTTTTGCTTTACTCACAACTTCTCTTCACTGGTTCATTTATTTTTCTTGGAGAAAGCCATTCTTGTGATTTTTAAATGCAGGTACATTTGATTGGTGGTTTTGAAGATGTCTTACCTAAGGTCTGGTCCAGGAAACTCTTCTTTCTTATTGATATTCTAGAGATCTAGTTACATCTTGAGGCAAAATGATTGAAGCGAATGCATTGCCATTTGTTTGCAGCAAGCTAACGGCTCCACTAGTTCTAGAACCCAGGCAAAAGGGGATGGCTATTCCTTTCCTTTGTGTACCAAGATAATTGAAACTCTGCGTGAGAGAGAGGAAAAGTTTCACATTCAAACTCTCTTTGTCCTTGGGCATAACACCAAAAGGGATTCTCAAGGGAATGCATACCCGGTTTTCAATGGGTTTCTGGTTAGGTTCAACTTTAAAATTGTCCATTGTCATCTTAAATATCTGCATTGATTTCATAGGACAATTTTAGATTCTATTTCTCTGAAGGAAATAATTGAATGAAAGATCATAGTTGGTATCCCATGGAAACCATTTTTCTTTGACTTGAAATTCGTGACTTGTATAGCGTAAGCATCCACTCCCTTTTGGCGAGAACTAGCTAGCAAAGGAATTTCTTTGACAGCATTTCTTGGATGTACCTTATTACCAACATGCCCTTAGCACCATTTGTATACAAGTTCATGCTGAGAATTTTCTACAAGTTATATTTTGCAGCCTTTGCCCTTTGGTGTCTCAGCCAAGAAAACTAAAGTATACTAGAAGACTGGTTAGAAACTCAAAATTTGATACCGGAGATGATATGACTGCAAATCTGATGCTTAAATTCATCAAAAAGCATTCAACCATTTGCTAGCATCAAATGGTGATTTTTAATGAATTTGCAAGGTGGTTCCAACTTATTTCAAGTATGAACTGTAGTTGCTTATCAAAAGTTTATAATGTCTTGTTCTCTTGGTTTTAGGACAAGATGATGAATAGCATTGTTTTATGTTGTCGAAATGTTTGTTAAGATTTGGAAATGTAGAGTCTGATGTTTCTCTGAACTTTGTCAGGTAAAAACATCCACTGGATCCGTCATCCCAGCCAGTTTTGATAGAACTACGAGACGCCCAGATGAAATTGTCAGAAGAATTCGAATCTCTGCTTCCCATGAGGACCCCACTTGGAACGGAAAGTTACTGGAGACCTATGATACTCAAAATGATCGATTTGTGATTGCTCCATGCTCTTGGTATCGGGTTGCTGCTGAGCTTTTTATTTTGATTTAATTGCATCATAAATTAAAATTCTCCAAAAGCAGTAGCCTGCATTGTGATTGGCATAATATTTTCTATTCTACAGATTGTATGTGGTCTCGTGCTTGTGGCTAAACTCTGAGGTTAGTGTACCAAACGTTTGATGTTTGTGTTCCTTTAACTACTGTGCAGGACGTTTTGGCAAGTACGAGTTGCTTTGACACTGCAAGATCTTTCTGATGAAGAGATCCTCCTTCAGTGCTCTACTTCACCTTCTGCCGAGGGCCCTGAATTTGTGGATAATTTAAGAAGGTGAGCATGTTTTAAAAGAATGCCATCTCACTGTCTGCCTTGGGCACTAGAACATGATCAGAACAATGGGTGGTCAATGTCTATTCATAGTGAATATCAACAGATTTGAGTATTTGTATTTTGGAAGCCTGGATTGCCTTAGATGAGGTAGCCATGATAGCTTTAAAAATCTTCATTAAATTATTTGAATTTATAGCTTTTTTTTATCTTAGTCAAACAAAACTTGGCTGATTACTTGCAGTTAGCAATGTTTATTAGCCGGCAGATTTCTGTAGATACAAATGATAAGTGCCGACTGAAAGATTTTGCACTGTGCAGGCAGTGGGATTATTTGATCAAACAACCACACTGGAATTTGACATTCCCCACGAGGCTTCCACGTGTGTTTGAATGGACTGCTGATGGATCCTGGAAAAGATGCTTATTTTCACCACAGGATTCTTGGGATGAAGATGGAGCTCAAACTTCTTTTCAGATGACTTAGATCTCGCCGATGAATATCATTTTTCATGCCTATCCATATTTATGATATTATTAATAAATATCCAATGTTTATGTTATCATCGAAGACATATGATTAAATCACTTGAATTTTCCGGCATCTCATTTGCAATCTGGCATCTTTATCCTCTGAAAAACAGTTTGTTTGCTCAGTAAAATTTATTCGTCTTTGGGATAGGTGGTTTTGCTGTCCTGAGCGTGGTAAGTGGAGGTACCTAAGCATGTTTTTTTCTTACAAGTCAGCTGTGATTTAGTCCTTCTAGTTTATCAAAACTAGTTTAATTAGTCCTTGGAGTGTATAACTATAATAAATTAGTCCCTTGACTTGCATTGTCCATCCTCAATTTAGTAGTTTTCTGTTCCAAAAATGCTGTCTTTAGTCAATTCTTCTCATCTTGCTTGCTTTTGTATTCTTGTGTCCATTCTTCAAAATAGAAAATAACAAAATAAATTGAAAAAGGACTAAATTATAAAAGATTTGGAAGGTAAATAGTAATTAATTGGTTTCATTAAACTACAGGAGTGAAGTTATGATTTACACTTTTCTTAGTTGTTTGATTGACGAGCTGGCCCATGGTTCTGGGGTCCTGAACTGGTTTTTCTGATGGACTCTGAGACGATCAAAAATTTGAAATTGCTTTGGGTGGCCAAAATCCATGGGCTATGGCCGGAAGGGCACTGGCGAGCCCTGCTTTTTGGGGGTCTGTATTAAGATGGAAGCCAGACTTGGACGAACCAGTACTTTTTCTTTCTTTCTTTATTCTTCTTCTTCTTTTTTCTTATTTAAAAATTTTAATTTGTGTATAAATTATTCCTGAGATATCATGAAATCATATTGTCCACTCAAAATTTGAAAACATTATAGTAATCCCTTCTCTACCCAAGATGTTTTTAACATTAATGGAAACGTATTTACATCAAAAATAAATATTCATGTTTGAATCATACAAAACAATGATTATTCATATGATTATTCATAATAAAATCATAAAAAAAACAGTTGAAATTGATTTAGTATAATAAAATTGATTTAATCATGTTTAAATAATTTTAAATCATCACGAGTTTTAAAGTAGTCAACCAAGTGATAAAAAGTCATGATCGACCAAAAAAATATAATTGATCACAAGAGTTTGAACACTCATAAAAAATCAGGATTAATCAAGATTTTTAATTCTATTCTAAGTAAGAGTCCTTTGTAAAATAACTAAACGTATTCATAAAATTAGCCTAGCTTTGGATTCATGTTGTATTGTTACCAGAGTAGTTTAGTTTGCATTAGGATTTAATAAAGTCTTTGTTTGGTATCAATATCTATATAGGATTATAGTTGTATATTTAGGTAGGATTTAAATTTTATAACAATACATAAAGACTAGGAATTAGAATAGGTTAAATTAGAATTAAGAAAATTGAAACTTAATATCAAGAAAAAGATTGAAATAAAAAAAAAATAGAGAGAGGGTGTTGTGACACTAAACAAAACAAAAGGAAGAAAATAAATTAGAAACTTGAGGACAAAATAATATCATATATAAAGGAGGAGTTAAAGTGTAAATAAAAAAGCAAAACACATATAAAAGCTATCTCTCTCTCTATCTCTTTCTCTCTCTCATCAAGGCCAACAGGAGCTAGAACAAAGAAAAAGGAATAAATATTGAGTTTTTCTTCGAAAAAAAAAATTGAGAGAAAGTACAAAAGAATTGAAAGATTTAAAGGAGGATTGAGAGTAACACTTATCACCACATTTTTAAATATCTAAACAAGATAGAAAAGTGAAGGAAATCAAGGGGAGATCAATGCACAATCATGGCAGCAAGGGTATTAAAAGGGTGATCCAAAAAAAAATTATTAATTGAAATTCAAATATTAGATTAAAGTTTAATAAGGAATTCTAAATCTAATTTAACAATTTTGGACGAAACGAATAACAATTGAGGTAAAAATCATGAAATTAATATTAGCATTTAAAGTGAAATTTTAGAAAAAATATAATTAACCATGAATTTATCAAATTAGGTTGTGTTGGGTGTTAAATAAGGTAGAAATAATGATGAAAATCATAGTGTTTCTAAGGGTTTAATGGTTGGTCAATAGGGAACCAAATTGCTTATGCTAGAATTGTGTTAATTATTGTGTAAGTTATTGGAGTATGATTAAAGAAAATTTAGTTGTTTTATTCTTAAGTTTATTGTTGACATGTTTTGGAAAAATAGAAAAATATGAGATTATGTATGCTTAAAATTTAATGGTGTAAATTGTTAGATTGATTAAACTATTATGGAATTTATATTAGAAATGGTATTACTAGTAGTCTAATTGATGAATTTAAAGCCAATAATGAATTTTTAAACCATGGGTAACCGACGATGTTGATGTAATTATGAAAGTTTTGGAATTTGAATATGTTTTGGTATTATATGATGTGTTGAGTTTTAATTATGTATAATTAATATGATTATGATTAGATTTGGATTATGACCATTCAAGTTAAGTGTTGATATATAAATTTTTGTTGGCGTGTTTGTGTTTGGGAGGATGTGTATGTAAAATTCCTATAAAACTGATGAGTTGAATTAATGCTCATGGAGTGTTTGATAAAAGGCTAGACATAAAATATTGTTAATAAAATATTAAATAATAGAAGTTAAAAAATGAAATTGTTGATAAAAGGTTAGAACCTTAAAATAAATGTGTGGGGATCCAAATTAGCATAATGTGTATTAATATAAAATGAAAGTTTGGGTCAGAAGGAAATGAGTGTTTAAGATCTCCAAATATAAATGAGACTTTATTGAAATTTTGATAGATTTTTATTGTTTTTTTTTAAATTTTCACTTTAAAAGTTGTAACATTCATGAGAAACTGAGTAATTATTGCATGTATTTATAAAGGATATTACAATAAAAAATTAAATAAGGATGAAATCAAAATAAGAATATAATTCAATGGATTATTTTAAAAAAATCATAACCAAAAGAACAAGGACCAAATAAAAAAAATAGAAGTTTAGGGGCTAACTTAAAAATTAGGTGGCAGGCCCAAACGCTAAGGAAGAGAGAGCAAAGAAAGAAGAAGAAGAAGAAAAAGGTTTCCTATAACAAGTTAGGGTTCTGATCAATGCACTAGCCGTATATCTATGAAAGAGATATTGAGACAAAGTTGAAACAACCCCAAAATAGCTTTTTTGACTGCTGGAATTAGCTAGATATGCTGTTCAAAGATAGCGGAGCAGCTAGAGCGTTCCCAACCGTATCATTTTTTTTTTATTTCTCTTAATAATTTGAAAGACCAAAATGCTTTTGCCCCACCCAAAAAGACTAATTACAAAATAACTAAAATACCCTTTGACCCTAGGCTTTAAATAAATAAACTCAAAGGTTAAGTTGATCATTTAATTGCACTTATAACTTTAAAGGTAATATAATAATTTAACGATACATAATAAAATTTAAAAACAAAAATACATCTCCATAAAAACAAACAAATTCCCTCTTCTAATGACATCGTTGTAATTTAACAATATATAAAAAAAGAAAAATCCTAGTAATGTCCTGATCAATCTTAAAATGTCAAAATAATTTTTTTGCGAAGACGATCCTACCCAGTCATTAGCTTCCAAACATGCATGTTCGATACTGCATTGCAAAAATATTTTTGAAAATTTTGAATTTTTTATTTTAAATTAATTTGTTTTTGATGCTTTTAAATTATTTTGATATATTAATTTCAAAAATAATTTTTAAAAAATAAAAAAATATTATTAATCTACCTTTCTAATTAAAATAATAAATTTATTTTTTTATTCATAATGCATTATATCGAGGTAAATAGTAAATTCACCACCATTTTAGTGTGTTTTGTTTGGTAATATGTTGTTAGTATTCAAGATGACATCATTATAAAAATTTTCTCATTTTAAATTTCAACCTAAAATAGTAACACAAGAAAGAATTCTAAATATTATTTGAGTTGACATCTCAAAAAATCACATTTTCATGGCAGGAGAACAAGATTCTCATTCCCCATCAACGTAAACCTTTATCAAGCAGACAAAAAACTTTACAAGAGCCTCGGCCCTCTTCCTCCTCTTGATCGAAAGATACAAGCTACGAAGGTCTCATGACCCACGAAAATCACCATGGATATTTTTATGGTTTTTACGTGATAATGTTTATTTTTTAAATTAAGATTTTAAATATAATATTTTATTTTATTTATTTTATGTCCTTTCCTTATATTCCTCTTTCACCCCAAAAATAGATTAATGATTTTAAATATAATATTTTATTTTATTTCCTATCCTTATATTCCTCTCGCTCCGAATACACGATCAGAATTTCTAATCTCCAACTGCAAGATCCATATTCAAACCGGGTTCGGTTATGACCCGAGACATGACCCGACCGGCCCCGTTTCTCCATCTCGGATTTCTATTATTCCCTATTATTGTAAATGCACAGCTGGAGGCTTTCACCAACCTTAACAAAACGACAAAAAGGAATGGCATTTATTGAAATTTACACAAACTCCCATGCACAACTTGGTACTCTTACCCTTTCCTGTTAGACATCAAAGTCACGAACCGTGTTGCGTGCGCCAAAAGATCAGATCAAACCCCATTAATATAACACGCGAGCCAGGAGATCGGAAGGTCAGATATGTTTGCGTAATCTTATATTAGTCCCCAACCTATAATATTCTTTCAATTAAATCCCTAATTTATAAGTTTAACCAAGTGGACCCTTAAGCTGTCCAAGAACACTCAATTAGAACCTTGTCCATGAAAATTTTTATAATTTTTTTTCTTTTTTTATAGAAAAGGATGGAAATGAATTGCATCGGAGTGGATTTTTGGTATGCCACTCTCAACTCGAACCATCACCAAATCCAGGTTTATTTTAAAAAGAAATTATTATTAAAAACCACGAAAATCACATTTAAAGATTTGAAAAAAAAAATCCATCATAAATAGTAAATAATAAAAATGTCAATTAATATTCGAGTTTTCTACAAATCAAGTGAATCTCTTAACAACACTTAAATTTTATCTTAGCAATGCTTATATTTTATTTTGATATAATTAAATAAATTTTACCTAAATTTAATATCACATCAAGTATTGATATTTGTTGTTTATACCTCATGCTTTTTATTTAAATTGATAAAAAATATGTTGTCAGTATTGATATTTGTTGTTTATACCTCATACTTTTTATTTAAATTGATAAAAATTATGTTGTCAAAAAACTTATTTTTTTAAAAAAACAAACAACATAGTGTTCATATGCTCAGATTTCAATCATTATAAAAAGATGATAAAAAATCTAAATATATAATTTTTTTTCAATCTAAAATTTTATTCCTTAACATATTTTCACCTAATACTTTTATAACAGTTAAAAACTAATTTTACAACTAAAAAAACCTCTAGGTTAATTTAAAAACACAAAAAAAACCTTTATCAACCTCAATTTATTTTTCCAAGCAATATAAAAGCTTAAAAATATTTTAATGACATTTATATTATTAAGAGGAATACTTTAATTATAAATTTGATCATTTTTATTAATAAAATCAGACCAATCAATATTTTTCTCTCTCCTTTGTTATCTTGTAGCGACCCTTTTTTATATCTTTTCTTTAAGGACTAAACTATAAATAAAATAAAACTTTGAAATAAAAATATAATGTCTTAACCGAAAGGATAAAAAAATTGGGACAAAATGTTAAACCTAATTATATTTTTAAACAAGTAAAAAAAAGTACAAATACGAAGTTGTTTTCAATTTTTTTTTTTTTGTTTTTTAAAGAACCCTAGCTGTTTCTTTTGAAAACAAAGGGAGGGACGTGAATATTAGCAGAACAGAATTAGAATAGGATAGAAAAGAAAAGCCAGAGCTTGCTACCCTAGATTAGCTCTCCCAATCAAAACCAATCATGGCAATAGAAGAAGAAGGGAAGCACAAGAACCAAAACCAACAAACATGGGGTACGTGGGAAGAACTATTGTTAGCAAGTGCCGTCAAGCGTCATGGTTTCAAGAACTGGGATTCCGTTTCTTTAGAAATTCAAACCAAAACCTCTCTTCCTCTTGTCTTAACCACCCCGGAAAATTGTCAGCAAAAATACCACGACCTCAACCATAGATTCAACACCAACAACAAGCTCCATCACCATACCCGTAAACCACTGGATTTTCAAGAACAACACAACAACATTAATACTGCTGACAATAGTAATACTACCAATAAGCTTGTTAACATTCCCTGGCTGGAAGAACTCCGACAACTCCGTGTAGCGGAGCTGAAACAAGAGGTCCAACGATACGATGTTTCCATCCTGTAAAAAAAAAATATTATTCCCTTTTTATATTCTCTTTTATCTCCTACTACTTATTTTTCTTCCTCAGATCTGAAACAAACATTCATATTTGTTGACAGTACTTTGCAATTGAAGGTGAAGAGATTGGAGGAAGAGCAGGAGAGAAGCGTTCAAGGAGGAGATAGCAATACACAGAAATCAGATCTGAAGGAAGAGAGACCGGAGATCGAGAAGGAACACGAATCAGGGAAACCGGTTTCCGTTTCCGGCGAGGAGTCGGACTGGGAGAACCGATCGGTGAACGAGTCGAATTCGACCGGGACGGGAGGGAAGGGTGGAGGAGAAGATGCAGCGAGGGAATTGGAGAAGCTGGAGCCGGTTCGGAGCGGGTCCGGCGAACCGGATCCGGTTATGAGCGGGTCGAACCGGAAAGAGGTGGAGGAGGGTGGTGGCGGTGGTGGTGATGGAGGAGAGGAGTCGTGCGAGGTGGGTGACTCGGTGAATCAGCTGAGCAGTGAGTCGTTGAGTTCGGGGAGGAAGAGGAAAGGGAGGGAGAGGAAGGAGTTTTCAGTAACAGGCGGTGACGAAACGGTGGTTGTTTGTTCGGTGAAATCTGAGCCGTTGGTTGGGTTCTTAGAGATGATTAGGGCCCACAAAAATGGTTCTCTATTTGAAAGCCTGCTTGAAAACCAGGTACGTATGGGCTTTTCTTCCACATAATTTTTTATTTTTTATTTTTATTTTTTATGGAGTTTATTAAATTTCACACGCTTATTTAATACCGATAGCAATTAAACCATTAATTTTTTTTCTTTTTAATATAATTATATCATATGAGGAATCTGGTAAACCTAATTTGTAGACGTTTCTTGAAGGGGGATTTTGTGAAAGAGGCAGGTTTTACCGGTCAACAACTAGGACTAGGTGGAATTAAATATTCACGAGTGTTCAGTATCTTGGACCATATATTATTGTTATTATTATTATTTTAAAAAACTTATTTTTGGACCGTTTGTTTTCTTGTCTTTTCCCATAATCATATATTGTTTCCTTGTTCCCCTCTCGTCTCATCTGATCAACTCAATTCTCCCCCAAAAATTAGCCGAAATTCTTTATTAGATAATTCTTAAGCTTTGAACTTGTAGAAAAACAAGAAATCAATGAATTTTCTAAGGTCAAACCTAAGTTCATGCAACGTGAATAGCTCTGTTCTCTTAGTGGGTTCTTATTACATAACTTTTTATATTATTATATCATTGATAATTCACAACCCATCCTCCTTTAACCGAAATAAATTCGCCCATTCACTTATTATTTTAAAACTGAGACTGGTTTATTGAGTCGACCCAGGTTTATTGAGTTAACCCAAGACTCGATGGATCAAAAACCTGAACTAATTTATATTAAAAAAAACAAAAAAAACTTGGTTAATCTAGTATAACTAAATCATCAACTTTAGGTTTTTTTTTTTTTTTAAAAAAAACTATTCATTCACCCACCTTCGTTTTCAAGTTTGTACAACATTAGCTTTTGGGCCCACAATGTTGTCCCACCTCTAGAACAATTCCCATCCAAAGAAAGATTATCTCTTGGCCCAGTTCAATGATGAGACCATGGGCTCACATGAATTGGGCTTGTGCAATAATATTTGCCAAAGCCACACCTTTGATTTGAGGAAAGAACAAAGGTGGGTTAAAACAGCGATGCTTCACGTATGTTCAAGTTTTGCTTGCAAGTGATATCTTTATATCATTGATAATGCAGTAAACTCATAACCATATGTAATATACTCCAGGAAATGGATGTGTATAAAGACATGATCCGGCAGCATATGGACTTGGAAGCAATACAAACAAAGTTGGAACAGGGTTCCTACTCTTCTTCAAGTCTTTTGTTCTTCCGAGATCTTTTGCTTCTCTTCAACAATGCCTTAGTTTTCTTTCCCAAACACTCTGTTCAATCACTCGCCGCCCATGAACTCCGATCCCTAGTGTCAAATGAAATGAGAAAAGAAACCCAAAGCTCTGATTCCTCTGTAATGCCAGAAAATATCCCACCTCAACCGAAAAGCGAACTTGAAAGATCAGATTCATTGCTCTCTAAACACAAGTCTTCAATTCCTGTTATAGTTTGTCGTAAACGTAGTTCAATATCTGTCAAGCCTTCCTCATCTAGCTTAGGGCAAAAGATTGAGCAGCAGCAACAACAAAGCAATGAGAACAAATCGGTTAATGATCTGAAACCGCCTACTGTTGAGCAGGGTTTACTAAAGAAGAAATCTGACGAGAAGCCTGTAACTGGTGTAAGAAGTTCACGGAGAGGCAAGAAGAATCTTGCGAAAGGTTCCAGTTCTCCAAGCAAGAAGCAAAATACAAGCCCTGACTCAAAGGCTGCTGTACCCGATAAGCCTGAAACTCCCAAAACCGAAAAGAAGAAAGGTGAGGCATTAACATTGGAGAAGAAAAAAAGCGCAGTTGATTTCCTGAAGAGAATAAAGAAGAATTCCCCTGCAGAGACACCAAAGAAGAATGGTAGAGTAGCTAGTAATGGTGGTGGAGAGCGCAAGAAGGAAGGAAGTGGTGGGAAAGGAGAGACAGGAAAGGATAGAGTGTTGAGGAAAAGTAGTGAGAAAAAACCAGGAAAGCAGGAGAGTAGTCCCGCTAAGAGGAACGTTGGGAGGCCATCAAAGAAGGCAGCGGAGGTGAGTAAGGTTTCAGGAAAGCGTGGGAGGGACATTGGAGGAAAGGAGGCGGCGAAGAGGCCAAGAAAGCGGTCCAGGAGGTAAACATTGGTAATAAATGGCTGCTATGGCTTCTTCTGTATATTATGTAGTGTAGTGTAGTGTCTGACCACTCGATCTGTTAGCGGTCATTTGATCTTTTAGTCACTGTAACATTGTATCAACTCTAATTCTTTTTATACTTAGTATTAGTGGAATTGAAAAGCATAATTTGTTTTTCCACCTATTTTTCCGTGCTAGTCATTTACATTTTGTGCTATTCGAGAGTCGAGAGTGATCAATGTTTTGTTGAGCAAAAGATCTTAGAAGACTCGGCTTCTTGATTAACTCGTAATGATAATTAGCAAGAATAATAGAAGACTTGCACTCAAGTCCTCTGTTTAATTTGGATGACTGAACTGATAATTATCCGTTAATGACTTTCCAGATGTTCTTGTACTTAAGACTGCTCTTGCTTGACTCGAATTTCCATGGCAGGAATAGGCATTTTCTAAGAACTGGACTAATTTTCGAAAACGTAGGCAATGTCCCTGAATGTACCGTCAGTTTGAATTATTCTGTTCCTCTCTCCAAAACCTGCAGAAAGAGAATGATGGTGAGAACATCTTCCAAAACAATTGTATGAATAAGAGATTCAACTGTTCAATTGATTGAAAACAAATCAGGAACTGTTGAAAGAAATTTGCAGAAAAGCACGCTCCACATGAACTGAAAGCACTCCCCTCAAGAAATTTGCAGAAAAGCACGCTCCACAAAGCACGCCCCACATGAACAGTCTGCTTATTTCTAGAGTTGATAGATACTGGAAAAGGAAAAAAACAGCTAAAAATGAAGACGAACAGAGACATGCACAATCTGAGATCAGAGAGAAACAGGGTAGCAAAAACTTACAGACAATGGGTCAGATCTAAATTTCATGTATGGTGGGTAGAAGGTGAGTGCTTTTAATGCCATCCTGGCGGCTGTAGGCACCATTACTAACTCGGAACATTCTTTTCTTCTCGTGCCTATGCATAATGAAGCCATAACAACCAGAATCCAAAGTCCCATTTCTCTGCATAATTCTGCTCCCATCTTCAGAGTTCTGAAACCACAACGATGGTGGTATTATACTCATGATTCATGGGAAATCTCTGTTTTGGCATAAACTTTCCCTACGAAGTGCGGTGGCAATTTCTTTCGACTGTTGAAAATCAAAGCCTCCCTAGGCAAACTTGTCGAGCTCAAGAATAAAAACTGGCAACAATCCTGCAAATACAATTTGCCAAATGTCAACATAAATAAATACGAGGCTGTGGGAACTTGCAAAATGGAAAAACCCTCTACATTCCAAGTCTCAAATCCAAACCAAATAAAATGATTACAGAGACTAAAACATCTAGTCATTTTAATGCGGAACAAGACAAATTCACTATGGATTGTAACGCAAAATGTTTCCTTCTTCTTTTTTTTTCCTTGTTTTTTCTTTAAATCACTCAAACTTTTTTTCTTTCTGTTCGATCCTTTTACATGAAGTTGATTTGAGTTTAGTCATGATTATTTGTTTCGGTTGATTTGATATGAGATTCTTGTGATTGTGATGTCGAGAAAAAAATATAATGCTAGGTTAATGATTGATTAGACAATATAAAATTTAATTTTATTAACCTAAATCAATTCAAATTTTAAGGATTAAATTTAAAATTAAAAAAATATCCATTCTCTGTTTTTTTTTTTTTTGTCAAATCAAAGAATTAATTAAATGAAGAGTAAAAAATGATAAATGTTTGTAACACACACACCAACATAACATGTAAGGAAGATTACTACATTGTGATAGCATGCGTGGTTTTTTCTGAGATCTAAAAACAATATTTTTTCATATATTTGGAATCATCTTGGTAAAGGTATCTTTACTCGATGGCACGTGATGACGATGAAGCTCTAATATGGCTTCAACAATTCATTTTTTTCTTTTTTTCTCTTCCATGAAATAATATTTAAAATTATAAACAAGCAAGCCAATGTGAGATAGAAGAAATATTAAAAAAATAATAATTGAAGTGCAACATAGAATGAAGACATCATTAATTATGGATTGCAATGCTTACCCATGTTTTTTTATACCCTTTAAAATTTTTTAATCACTCAACTTATTTTTTTTAATTTAATCCTTTCACATTAAATATTGATTAAAAATTGAACTTAATAATTTATTTTATTTGATTTAATATGAATTTATTGTGATGTCAAGAATAAGATCCAACATTAATTTAAAATTGAAACAAATATTCATCCCTAAAATTGAACTTAATAATTTATTTTATTTTATTTAATATTAATTTAAAATTAAAACAAATATTCATCCTTTTTTTTTTTTACCAAATC
The DNA here is from genome assembly GCF_000495115.2 of Populus euphratica. NCBI lineage: Eukaryota > Viridiplantae > Streptophyta > Magnoliopsida > Malpighiales > Salicaceae > Populus > Populus euphratica. The sequence continues at coordinate 459,463 of NW_011499949.1, forward strand.
ACAAAATAAATAAATTGAATGAAAAAAAAAATTGATAAGTGCTTATAACACATGCATATGAAGATCTGACAACATGTGTAGTTTCCTCCCGTCTCTAAAATAGTTTTTCTTGGTATTTTTAAAATCATCTTAGTAGAAATTTTCTTATTCCCAATTCATAATGATAATAAAACTCTAATATGACTTCAACAATTCATTTTTTTTCTTTAATTTTTCTCTGCATCTCCATAGTCTTTACACCTGACTCACTCTAATATAATAAAGTGAATTTTTTTTTTTAATATTAAATTTGATTATTATTTTTTTGCAACAATTATAGTTTATGAAATGATATTTAAAATCATCACCAAGAAAAGACAACGTAAGATGGTCCAAAAGAAATCCATATTTTGTGGTGACTCAAAGGTCACCCTCCCACCAAAAGGGGCCAGATGGTAGCTGAGGCGTAGGGAGTGCATCATTGCTTCTTTTTATCCGCTCTTATCCCATAGAATATCACAAGTGGGATATGACAAGGTTTCGTGACTTACCCCACTTCTCTTGATCACACTTCCACACCGTTCGAGTTTTTTATGAGAGACGTTAGGGCACCCAGCTTTTTGCTCAAGATTTGTGTCCATGTTACTTTCCATGAAAAGGTTTTTGTTTATGCACCACACACCTTCTTCATAAACACCAAAAAATTATCAATAATCGATTTTTGGCTCATAATCAACAACAAAATCAGACAGACGGTTCCATTCATTGAGGTTACTGCAAAGAGCAGCAGTCATTTGTAGCAAGCAAGAGCATATATTGGCAAAAAATAAAACACAAAAAGAATTTACATTATAGCACACTAAATACGAATCAATGAACAATGTTACACGATCAAAAAGTGACTGTTACTGTTATCAACGAAATTTTCACCTGCCTACAACAATTTGATTCCTACATTAATACCTATCCTACACCAACCAAACCAAGAGCACTTCCATGTTGGGGAAGAATATACCATTCTAGTGAGGTTTTATACAAAAAGGTGGACATTCTTCAAAGTCAGATCTGTCTCTCTACCATTGCACGAGTCACTGCTACCCTGTTATCTGGTTCTGTCATTCTCTCTCCAATGCCTGCCCATATCGGCGACCACCCTCATCTGTTTTCAGACAAATTATCACATATGCATTCAACAAACAGGATTAAGTTCTATCCAAGGACTACTACTGGTCTAGTATTATCAAGGATTGCATGCTCATTTTCAAAAATATGCAAGCACTAAGAATTTATGACATGAGAATTTTGTCCACTATTATAGAAATTTTATAACTTGTATGGTGAAAATAATATTAGTGGATTCAGAAATGGAAAGGGAGAAGTATGTAATTCAAATGTTGTGTAACGATCAGCATTGAATGAAGGACTATTGCCTTAACCCTGTGTGGTAAAGATAGAATTGGCGACTAAAAAAATTGACGAAGGAGAAATATGTGATTCAAATGTTGTATTATTAAAGATATAGTACCCAGGATAGTATATCTGTTCCCAACTACCTCTGCCGAAACAAGATCTTTGAGACAGCCTACGTAACAAGTTCAAATTTAACATCAAGAGTGACATGATCAAGAGGGTTATAGAAAATGATGGTCATCTGAATTTGGGCGGCCAGAAATGCTGCTAGTCCTTCAACAAGCAGATGGTTATTTATTTTGGAAACTGTATAGCCATATCATATCAAATAGTTTTTACAAGCACACAACTATTATTCAGTTATCTGAAAACCAACTGGCATGAGGCAAAGTAAGCACAGGAGAAAGTTACAAGATGGTATGATACGTACCACTTTCACCATCAGAAATATCTGCAAGCCTTGAAATTGCATCAACAAGTGCTTGCTCATGATCCTGATTTGAGAGCATTAACAACTCAGACAAATTTGATGAATATGCTGGCAAAAGTGGAAAAGAAATTGTGAACAGGCAAAAGAATCCACCACAGTTTTTTGTCTGACCTTCAATACTTTCTTTGCTTTGTCAATCTCAAGAGGATCAGGATGATTTGCATTGAAGACTCTCTCTACCTGTTCAAATTTACAATTCATTAAATAACCTGTGCAAAAAGTAACACATTTTGAATTCATCAACATTTTTCACTTACTTCTCTGATTAGAGTATCTGTATGAAGAATTTGGATATCATCAGGCACCTTTTTTCCAATCCCATTCTGTGAAGGCAACAAATCTTTCCTGGATTGACCCTTTGTTACCCCTCTACTTCTTCCAGGACCAGGACCACCATCCCGGCTCATTGCCCTATTTATCCCATGCCCTGAACCACCATAATTGCCACGATGAGAAATTCCAGGGTCCTCATCTACCCATTGTATATCACCAGGAGAGATCTGCAAGAAAAAGAATGTCAGTCAATGGAAGCTTAAACAGAAACCACCTCTTTTATTCATGGTTTAAACAGTTGATCCCAAATTGAATATCTGTACCATGTTCCATAATTGTTTGAACGCTGAATCTACATGATATTTTAATTAATGTGTTTCTACAGAAGGCTTGCATGCTGTCTTTTGTGAACCTTGGAGTTTTTTTTTTTTTGGTTCAGAAAGCAAATATATATATATATATAAAATAACTGTCATCCTTCATCTCATCAAAAATAAAATATAGAACTGCTTGCACCACATTAAAAAATCCATAAACTTGAAGTACAACTGAAATGTGCCATTTCATCATGCTTTCAGATCATCATTGAGCTACTTCGTCAACCTCTTGATATGAGCAATCTTTTACTTCTTGCAATGTAAGAATCATAAACTAACTACTTCAATGATTGCAATCTTAGGCACAATCCACGAGAGTAGAAAAGAAACCAGACGAGTGCAAACATTTGGAATTGTCTTTTCAAAGCAAAGAATTTATCCAAGTCAGGGTTAAGCAACTCTAAACAATTTAATAAAAAGTATCAGTTAAGTACAGCAATTATGAAACACATTCATTCACAATTTGGGGTCTGTTACTCTGGAAACATAATGCAAGTGCAACCTGCTTTTCATTTATTTTTCATCAGTGAAAACAAATCCCACAATATAAAAGCTTTAGGCAATATGATTTTATAGGGCTAAATTGCAGTTCAGAAGCACAATCCATACAAGAAACAAAACAAGAAAAAAATTACAATAAAATAACCGATTGATAAAGCAATAGATATACCTCTGACAGATTAACCCATTCCCATGTCTCATTTGCTGTTCCCATATCATATACCAGAGCATGCCGCCCCTAACAATGGTTATAAGTGAGCTACAAAACGACTTGAAAAAAAAAAAAGAAGCCTAAATCAATAATCATACATACCTCAATTGGGTTGTAGTCAGTTATAACAGCCTCATAGAAGTGATTATCATCAGGCCACCTAGTTTTGACTCTCTTCCCAATATATTGATCAGCACCTTCAGGAACAGCACCGGAAGATATTCTATTTCCAACTTGCCCTCTTCCAGATGGACCTGATGATGGGTATGGAATGGACTTCATTGAAGAAGCACCAGGTAAACCCTGAGAAATGGGAAAAAGAAATATTAAGAAAATAGACATATAAACGAGTAGAACTTGCTAGCTTTTGAGTCAAGAATATTCACTCACAGGTTTTTGCTTCTTGCCCTTGGGTCCTGTTCCCGGTCCACGTTTAGCAGTGGATGAAGATGGCTGGTGCGATGCAGAAACTGCTGGTGGGTGAAATGATGGAGAAGGCCCACCAAAGGACTGAGAAGGTATTGACGATGTCATCTTCTGTTTCTTGCGGGATGCAGAGACAGTAGGGCTAGGTATTGGATCATGAACAGCTTGACCTGTAGTGAGCATGCCAGATTGATGCCCACCTGCCTGTCTCCATTCCCTAATGGCATTGCCCAAAATCATACACATTAAATACAAAAAAAATAAAATAAAAATACCTGCTCTGATCAAACAAAAGGGGTTTCATTTGCAAAGAAAAGAAAAGATTGCTTCATCAACCAATCATACCTTATCCTCCGTATTACATCATCTGCATTAACCCGAGCGAGAAGCTCTCGGTGCTCCTCATTAGACAATCTCAACTCCTTTCTAAGCTCTGTTATCAAGCTTTCCTTCTCCTGAAGAAAATAGATATAATGTAGCTGTTAATTTAAACCGGATGGGACAAATTTAAAGTTATTCGAATTCACAAAAATATTATAACAAGAAATACCCAAGTGATGGCATCAGCCTGTGCTTTAAATGCTCTTAGAACTGAACTGTATGCTTCCTGCTCAAGTTGGTGAATTTGAGTCTCCATATCAGTTTCACCATACATTCTAGGATATGGGACTGAAGCTCCAACTGGTCTTCCATTCCCTGCCACACGACCTCCTCTGGGAATTCTGTTTTGATGTGACGGGGGAAGATCATCATCAGTTCCTGGAATCCAGCAAAGTCAAAAACAGGATAATAAAATGACTTGAAAGAGGCTTTAAATAAGGTATTTAACCATTGAAAGTTCAAGGTCCATGCACAAAGCCTTTCTCACAACTGGAAGCATCACCAACATGAATTCCATGAGGGCTGATGCCCTTATTTCTAAAGATTCAAGAATCTTGATAATTTTGCCAGCTTGTGCCTCCAAATGATTTTGTTTGGAATTAGAGAAGATTCATAGAAGGTAATTACCACATTATCACTGAATTGCATTCAGGTTTTCTCTACCATTTAGTATCAAGTTTGTTGAATAAAAAAGTCTAAGCTTTGCTTTATAAAACAATCAGTGGAAATATTTTCAAAAATCAAAGCCCATATTATATTTTCTACATTGACAGCACAAATTCCAGATGAATGTTACATGAAGGGAATTTCCAGAAGATAAAAAGCTCAGATTTAAAGAAAGATTTGAATAACAGAGTACTAACATTATAAAAGAAACCCAAAGCTAGGAAATAAAATCCATATTCAAAGTGTAATCAATGGCATGATAGGCTATTCAGCTGCTTGCATATCAACAACTGCTAAAAGGTCGCATGTATTTTGAAGTTGACATTCAACATTGTTCAAAAGCAAACAAAATGCCGATACCAATAATCAATACAGTGCATCATTTTGTTAATCTCTCTGCAGCACACACAAATGCTAAAACTCCAAAGGCAGAAAGTTACACTCTTTAAGTTGCTCAAGCTCAAAAGAACATTCAAGAACACCCAAAACACTACTGCCCATCACCAAAATCCGACAAACTTCAATTACCAAAGCACAATTTGCGAAAACTATACTTTCGAAAGTACAATTCCCCCTTAACTTGAATAAAATAAAACTCCAATACCAATCAAAATTACTATCAGACCTCACTATTGCCTAAATGATACCAATTCAAACATCAAATAAACCTCAAAAAGCAATATCTTTCAAAAACAAATCTCACACTTCCTATCTAAAAAATGCCATCTTTTTCCTCCAAAAAAAAACAATCAATTTGCAAACACCTCATTAAAACCCAACAGTTTACATATCAAAATTCAAGCAAGACCTAGCCCTAATCATTAAAAAAAACCCATTATTTAACCCTAAGAAACTCACTAGATATATATATATATATATATATATATATATATATATATATATATATATATATATATATATATATATATATATTTTAACAAAAATCCATATAAAGAAACACAAAAAGGTTTGATCTCTGCAGGTAGAAGCTCACCACTGCTATCGAAAGGCTCGTAATCCATAGCCAGCTTTGATACCCAAAAACAACACTGCTTTAGCTCAGCGCCACCGCAAAACAAGCCCTAAATTTCAAATCCACTAGTGGGATTTGGCTTCAGAGATTTTTAGAACACTAAAAAATTAGCTTAAGAACTGAATACGATGCCGTTTAAGATGCAGAAACTGGAGAGATTTATCATCCTCTTTAGCTGACGGATAGACTCTGAGCTTACAGACTGTGATTTTGATTATTTTTTTCACCTTTTTTTTCCTCGAAAATTAAAAATTAGGAAAAAAAAAAACGGACTTGAAATAAATTATTAAACGGGTGTTGTTTAGTTAACAGTGGATTTTGAAATCCGTTAGTTTTTGTTCTCTGTCCTGTAACAAGGAGCCATCAGCCAGCCATGTGCCAGAGGAGAGGTCTCTCTGTGTGTGTTCTTAAGCCGAGGTCCAATAGTTTGGGCTTTCTGTTTTGTCATTAAAAGAAAACAAACTAACAGATCTTGGTCTGAAATTCTCAGCCCGGATTATGGGATTCTTGGATCTTCAGTTGTTGGAATCTGTAAGCCCATCCCATGATTTATCCATGGAGGAGATGGATGCCATGCACTCCGTTTGTCCAGGCTTCTGTTCCTGTTTTCTAGGTTAAAAATCCAAAAATGGTAGCTTAGAGAAACGAGACCGCCAAATTTTTGGTGGAGAAACGTGTACTAGATAGTTGAAAGTCAAGATTCCGTTCGTTTATGTAAAATAATCTGTTAATTTAATATTTTTTTAAATTAAATATACTTTTAAAACTTCCATTTAAAAAAAAAAACCCGCTACCGCAAAGGGTGTTTCTCGTCATTATGCTTGTCAACAGTTTTGAAGTGTGGAAAAGTCGGTGAAGGATGGCTGCTTGCTAGCTTGCTCACCGATGTTCAAAATAAAATTATAAAAAACAATTTCGAATCTCGTACCTGAATACCTTAAAATTAATTGGTCTGGTTTAACATTATTAAATGATTATATTTGATAAAAAAAATATTACCTTGCTGTGTACTCAATAATGTTTTATGAAATATTTTTTTTATCAAATATAATCATTTAATAAGTGTTAAACCATTATTGAGTACACAGCAAGGTAGCAAGCAGCCATCCTTCACCGACTTTTCCACACTTCAAAATTGTCAGATAAAATTATAAAACATTTTTTTATCAAATATAATCATTTGATAATGTTAACCTAGATTTGATTTAAAAAAAAACAAACTATCAAAATAAAATAATCATATTATCAAAAATCTCTACTTAGAGCCTCAAAAATATAAGAAAAATGGATGTAATTTGATTTGATTTTTATTTAAAAAAATAATCAAACTAATTTATTTTGAAAAAAAAAATTGGTTCAAACTAATTGATTTCGGTTCGATTTAGTTTTTTAAAATTTTTGGCTCAATTTTTTAGTTTGGCTTAGTTTTTTTCCGGTTTAGCTCGATTTTTTTTATTTGGGTTAATTCAATTTTTCAGTTTCAAACTTATAAAACTAAAACCGAACAGAACTTGTTAGTTTTTTTTAAAAATTCTAATAAATTTAATCAGTATTTTTTATGGTTTAATTTTTTAATTTTTTTCTATTTTTTTCAGTTTAATTAGTTTTTCATTTTTTTTTTCACTGCTTACACAAAGAGTAATGTAATAAATTGAATGAAAGATATATATAGTTGTATACTGTTATGAAGGAAATTGATGACACCTGATATATAATTAATTAATGAATGGTCTACCCAATTGATCAAGTGTTGGTTAATTAATTAATAGATTAATATTTTTTTTTCCGTGGTCGCTTCTCCTCTTGTAGATAGAGGTATCTCTTTAGCCTCGAAGTACGAATCTACATCTTGCTAAAATATCAGTTCTTACTTGATCCAGCAGCAACACAAATCTTTTTGTTCACTATCTGAGAATTGATTTTGGAAAGATAATGGGCCTGGAACCAAAGAATCTTGAATCTTCTATCCCTGTTCCGAGTGTACAGGAGCTTGCCAGCCTGAAACTTGAGACCGTTCCATCTAGATACATAAGAGAAGACATGGACAGCATCATCGGCACCGTTCCCTCCGACAGAACTCTCCGAGTGCCGTTGATTGATATGGCCAAGCTGGTCGATTCAGAGTCTCAAGAGACAGAGCTTCAAAAGTTTCATGCTGCTTGCAAAGAATGGGGCGTTTTTCAGGTAACGTAAAACTAGGCAATATACAAGTTCTAACATGCATGAGCAGCGTGTATATTCAAATATGTTGCACACTCTAGGCTGAATTTTTTCCCTTCCTTTGTCCCATCAAGAAATAGAACCGACCAATCATAGCTTTTAGTTTATTTTTTATTTCATGAACGTGGATGTTTTAATTAAAAGTGAAAATAAAATGATATATACAGCACCGGAAGTAGGAATAACATTATTGAATCCGAGCTTGAGTCAAGAGGTCGGAGAGAACACATATTGGATTATTTGTTCTCTCCCGTAACTATCTGTTTGTTTAGCTTGTTGCAATCCAACTTCGATGTTCTTACTGAAGAGAACATGGTACCAAAATCGGAGGGAGGGAGATGCAAATACTGCGCGTCTTCATCTTCATATACAAATAAAAGTTTCATCCACGAACTATCCTGAAAACTATAGAACTTGAGTTTTATCTGACTTATGTGGAGGATCTCAACATTGTAGATTTTTAGTGATGATTTTTAGTTCATTGAAAGTCTAAAAAAAAAGGGAAAAAGTCCAAAAGATTTTTCAGCTGCACAATAGAAACATCGCTTGCTTAAATAACAATTAAGAAGACATCGGTTTTGGTTATTGCATGTACATAATTTAATAAGATTGATGCACATATATATGATTGTGTTATGCAAAATGTGTTTGTCGTCATTAAGCTCCATTGTAAAAATTACTATTTGATTGTCATTAATAATTTGCCCTTGAAATAACAGCTCTTAATCTCAAGTCAAATTGCATTGATGGAAATCTATTACCTACTCGCATACTTGTAAACAATTTTAAAGCGTTCAAAAGTCAGCAAAGGATGGCTTTGAACCATGTACTCATAAAATTAAGCTGCTGTGAGTGATGTCTGCAGTGCTGACAACATTCACTGACAATTTCGATAGCAAATGGTCAAAGTTCGATTTGTTTTACTGTTCTTGCCCAGCTGGGAAACGTTGAAGAAAGGCTGAAGAAGCATTACAAGATTAATTTGTCTGTAGTATGACTTTTATGGATGTTGATGTTAGCTTCAAGTCGTGATTAACAAGGAATTCGATCCTGCTTACCTTAATTGCTCACCGATGTTCAAAATAAATAAACAAAGTCTTAAAATTTAATATCGTGCTTGAATATCTTGAAAGTGATCTATCTTGGTTACATAATTATTAAGTGTTTATATTAGATCTATAAAGGCGAATCTCTCATTTTTCAATGGTCAAATAAGCAAGTATTCGAACTAAATAGTTAGTTTAAGCTGCTGGAGATTTGATTTTTCTCTTAAGAGATACGGCTGATGCTACTAGCCTCTAAAGATAAGGTTTTTTATTTTTATTATTATTTATTGAGTCTTGAACTCTAGAAAAGTGTTGTTGTACATAACCTAACAAATTAATATACCGTATAAAAAAAGAAAAAGAAAAAAGGTCTCTGTAATGATATGATTTTGCAGTTAATAAACCATGGAGTTTCAGCCGAATCACTGAGAAACATGAACAAGCAAACTCATGAGTTCTTTGACCTTCCCTTAAAAGAGAAGAAACGCTGGGCACAGAAACCGGGAAGCCTTGAAGGCTATGGTCAAGCATTTGTGACCTCAGAAGAACAAAAGCTTGAATGGAATGACATGATTTTCCTCAAAGCTCTTCCCATTGAAAACAGAAACCTCGAAATGTGGCCCGAAAACCCTCCAAAATTCAGGTACTAGCAACTAAACAAGATCCCATCACCAAGTTACTGGTGTTGACTGTCATGATGATTAACTAAACAAAGTACATTTTGTCTATCAGGGAATCCCTTGACAGGTATTCTCAAGACATGAGGCAAATTGCCGTTGCCTTAACAAGATTCATGGCCATGGGGCTTGAGATTGAGAGTCAAGAGCTCTACGATGCTTATGAAGAAGGACTGTATCAAATAAGGATGAATTACTACCCATCTTGTCCTCAACCTGAAAGAGTTATGGGGTTAACCCCACATGTTGACATCCCTGGCTTCGCTCTTTTGCTTGATTGTGGAGATACACCTGGATTGCAGGTTCTAAGGGATGATCATTGGATTTTTGTTGAACCTTTAGATGGTGCCATTGTTGTAAACATGGGGCAGATCACAGAGGTAAGTAAATAATTATACTAGGTGTTCATGTGAGTAAAATATTTCATATCAACTGAAGAAAAAGGAAAGTGGGGTATTTGAGCAGTTTGTTCAAGTTATAATAAATAATTATACTAGATTTTTTTTTCGAGTTGTGCTCTAATGAATTGATTATAAGATGTATAGTTAGATAATTTAATTGAATAATGCAGATATTAAGCAATGGGCTATACAAAGCACCAGAGCACAGAGCGGTGGTAAACAAAACAAAGGAGAGACGATCCATAGTTACCTTTTGCTATCCTAACTTATCTTTCAGAGTTGGTCCTGCCAAAGAACTAATTAAGCTCGGAAGTCGACCGTTATACAAGACTGTCACCGTGGAAGAGTATATCGGATGCTTCATCAATCGAAAGCTGGAGGTTCCGTTCATCGATACCATGAAAATCTAATAGCTTGCACAGACAGAACTGTGCTTTGAATAAAAAAGCTGCCCTACAAATTCTCAATTTCTCATAACTTCACGTTGAACGATATGATTAGTAGCGTGATTCTAAGCTATGTGTGTGTGTGTGTATATATATATATTTCTGTGTGTGTGTCTATAATCTTTGTTTTTTAAATATTTATATTTATATTTTTATTCTTAACATTTATCATATAAAAATAACAACAAAACTCTTATTCTTAGAATTTAAAATTAATTATTTTATTTATTGCAATTTTTTACTAAAAATCACTAACGTTAATATTATTATCTAGATATTTAATTTTCATTAAAATAAATTATTTTTAATTTTTAATTTTTTTTATCACTGATGATTAAAAATTACTAACTAAATATTGAAATTTTTTACTTCTGAACATGTTAAATTGAGAGAGACCAACTTACATGATAATTAAAAATATATTTGCTCTCTCTCTCTCCTCTCTCTCTCTCATCTTTTAATGAAGGGGAAGGAGAAGGTTAATCTTACCTTCCCTTCCCCTCTCCTCCCGTCATATTTTTTTCTCAAATAAATAGTTAAAGAGATTTAATAAATTTTTGAAGATATTAGACCTAAAATCTGAGTATAAAAAATCATTAAGGAAGCCTGGTCAACCCCTCGACTCACCTATAATTTTCTTTGGTATAGGATTAAGGGATTACGAACGTTTTGCTAGATAATTGAAAAGTAGTCTCGGGTTTGAAATTCTGGGCCTCATAAGCTACCTTGATATTAGATATATTTTTGAGTTTTAGTGCCTACTGTATTTATGAATCTAGCTATGCCGCATGCCAGAATATTTTTTTATTTAAAAAAAAATACTTTGGTGATGCAAGCAAGTTTTAAAAGAATTTAAAAAAAAATAAAACTTGAGGCATAGATTCAATTTTTTTTAAAAAAAAGAACAGGGAATAAGAAACATAAAAAAGAAACAATTAAAGTCAACAAAATTAAGATTTTAGCTGATTAAAATTAAAAAGAATAAAGAAAAAAATAGCATCGGCCAACCTAACTAAACATGTTAAATATACAAGTTAGGTTGATAAGAAAATAAAAAAAATTCAAGTCGAATCCTAAATAAATTTAGAGTCGAATAATGAAATTGAAAACAGAATCAATTAAAAAAAAAGCTAAGCAAATCAAGCTCTACTATTTGGATCATGTGATTAAAACAATTGAATAGAAGGTAAACTAGAAAACATCATGTAATTCAATTCCAAAATAATCTAATGTTGAAGGACGGGGTGTAAAAAATATTAAATTTAAAAAGAACGACCCTAAAAAAGTCAACCAATCTAAACTAACTTGTAAAACCTGCGATCCAAGTAATGAGATAAAGATGAACGAATAAAAAGAAAATCAAAGAAAATCATGACAACATCTATCAAGAAAACTTAACTTTGAATGATGGAACAAAAAAAAAAAGATTAATTCTCAATCAATGCGATATTTTGAGATAAAATCAAGAAAAAAAATTGATTTAGAACTTGCAAAAATAAATCTAATAAAAAAATCCAAGACAACCCCTGTCATTTTAAAATTTAAAAAACAACAAATAGAAGGAAGATAAAGAAACAACAAAGCTAATCACTAATGATATAAATTTTAAATAATGAAATTGAAAAAAAATTAACTTCAAAAAATAATAAACCAAGTAAACTCAGATAAACCTTCTAAACTTAAGTTAAGGTCTCACACTCACAACCAATTAAATTCTAGACCTGAGTTGAATCAAGAAACTCAATTTTCAATCAATTTAATATTGATTAGCCAAAGCATATCCAATAAAGAACATCAAATAAAAAGACTTAAGAAAACATATGTCATTTTCAAAATCAATGAAAAATTATACCAAAAGAAAATAAATAAAAATAACTGAGCCAGTCTCCAATTAAATAAATATTAAATGATAAAACTTGAAAAAATGAGCTTAAAAAAAAAAAAAACCAAGTAAACTCAGGTAAACCTCTCTAAAATGGATTGATCTCTAAAACCCAAAGTTCGTGAAATTGTAGGCCCAAACTTAGTCAAGAAGTTTAGTTCCCACAAATCTAATGTTGAATAATGAAATAAAGAATATTAATTTATAATATATGTGAAAGCAAGAATAATAGTAATAAGAAAAACAGGAATCATATTTGATGGGAAACAAAAACTTAAGAAGGCTGTAATAAAAAAAAAAAGTAAAAATTTATCTCAAATAAAACAAATAGAAATAAAAAAAAATGAGGACTAAATTTAAAAATTTAAATAAGAATAAAATTAAAAAGGAATCTTAATTTTATAAATTAATTTAAAAAAATTATTTCATATATTGAAGGATGAAATAGGAAAAAAAATATCAATGTAAAGAATTAGCCAAAAATACCAAACGAAGAAAGACTCAATTTTTTTTTTATGGAAAGCAAATAAATAAAAAGAATGGAGCCAAAAGCCAATTGAATAATATTGTTGAATGATAAAAATAAAAAAATAATTTAAACAAAAGAAAATAAAAAATCAAACAAACTAAATGCAAATCTCCTAAACTTAATCTAACATCTGAAACGCTTAACACTTGAATTATTAGACCATGATTCAACCAAGAAAATTAATTTTTAACAAATTTAATGTTGAAAAATAAAATTATAAAAAATAAATATCAATTTAAAAAACTTGTAAAGTTAAAAAAACTTAACAATCATTAGAACATGGATCAAATTTAATAAGAAAAAAACATGAGGATAGAATTGTAAAAAAAAATCCCAAATAAAACTAATAGTAATAATCAAAACAGGAATCAAATTTAAAAGAGAAAAAATAGAAAATGATAAAAATAAAAAAAATCTAATTTTATAGATTATTCAAAATGAAAGAAATAATAATTAAAAGGACATGTATCAAATGTTAAGGAAAAAAAAATTAAAAGAGTTGGCTTGAAATTTTAAAAAGATTGATGTTGAATTTATTGAATTTAAGGTGAAAAGAGAAATAACAGGAGAAATTTTTTTTTATCAAAACCAAACCAGAAATGTGTTTGACACACACATCATTCTTTCAGGTAAGGGGCTCCAGGATCTTTTAAACATTAACATGGAAAGTGGTATTTGATATCCGAATGATTTTGCATGCGCCATCCACTTATTGGTATGTGAATAGAACACCTCAACAAAGTTTTTTTAAAATATAAAAATATATATTAACAAAAAAATCAAGATAAAAAAAAAAACCAAATCACTTCTAAAGGATAGTTTTGTTAATTTTGAACCAGATATAATTAAATAATTAACTGTGATTAAAAAAAAACATTAAGGACATAAAAGCCCCTAGACATAAGATCATTTACCCCCTGAACAATTTGAAAAAAAAAAAAAGTTTTTCTGTTCCTAGGATATTTAAGTAATTTAATTATTCTAAAAGTATGAAAAAATTAATTTACCCCGTAAACAATTTAAAAATAGCATTGAATCATGTTAAAAAGATCATCTTATCCCCTAAATCTTAGGTCATTTTTTTTTTAAGCAAGGGAAAATTTGTCAGAACACTAATTTAATCACTCACGCTAAGCAGCAGATCAAATTAAAAGTTTTTTTACCATAAAAAATATCAAGATATTATTAATATTTTTTTTCTAGTGAAAAAAAAAGAAGAAATCACGAGAGAAATGACCTAATGTAACACGATTGGCCAAACCCAACACTAAAAATTAGCCACTCCAAAATGTTAATCTTTCCACTGCGTGTTCAATCTCATTATAGAAGCAAAAACATTCTGCACACACAGTACAAGTAAAAAGAAAAGCAGACAGCTTGTTAAAACGACAAACAATAGCAACAAACGCAACAATAAAAAGACGAGAGAACATGTTCAAATGTTCTATAGAAAAATGTGAATCTACAAACGGAAGCACTCAATACAACAAACAAGTCCAAAAGGCCATATATTTTTTCACTTCTCCCTATATTTATCTCTTAGGAAAAATGTCATGGTTCTAATGTAAATATACCTTCTCATATGGCTTCGCAAATGACTTAGCTAGAAACCAGCCCATCCAGCAGGTTGAGTAGCTGGCTTGCTCACCATAATCTTATAAGCACCTACACTCACTTCAGTATTGGACACTGGAATTTGGGAGCTGGTGGCTGGGACAGCTGTAAAATTCTCTAATCCAAAACCCCAGGAATCAAAATCGGATGTTAATTCAGCAGCCTGCTTATTTCTGGTGTGCATTTCTGGTTCTAACGGACTGTGGACTGTTGCCTTTTGAAAGATGCTGCTTCTGTGACTTCTTATCATCTGCAAATGCTTGCCATGACTTTGTCTCTAGGCTTAGGGTACTCCAGTCAGATTTTTCTTGCTGTGATGGGAATAAATAAAGTAAACGACATGGACAGACAGTCTCTATTGCAAATACAGTGGTGAAAACATTAATGAAAATAATACCGGAGGACTTGCAGATGGTTGAATTCTAGGTGAGGCTTGGTATTTATTAGGTGAGGGAGTTCTAGCAGCTAGAGTTTGCTTGAGCTCCTGTATCTCCTGTCTCTGGGATCAACAAATGGCAGATAGCCTTTCAAATTTCGAAGTTATTTCAGCCTTCTCAGAGTTTACCTGCTTCAGCTGCTCTTCAAGCTTCTCTATTTCAGCCTCTAACGTTCTTCCTTTTCCCCCTTTGTCACGACTAACTCTAGAGCTGAGCTTATTGCTATCAAATTCAGTATCAAAAGTATTAAAGTCTCATCTTGAAATAAACACGTGGCAGCTGGTTTTGATGCTTTCAGCCTTTCCATGCCTGTTTCTTCCTGAGAAAAGGTTAATTCAAAGTCATTGGAAGCACCATCCTTGGGCACATGTGATACATTACATTACGCACATTCCTCCTGCCAGCAAGATGGGTCTGTGCATTTTCCTGCTTAGCAGGACTAGTATTTTTGGGAAAACTGTAATTCTCTGGGTGACTCCTCTCTCGTTTGGTGTTATGTATAGATTCTTCATCGAAGTTAGGTCTGCTCTTGTCTTTGACGAACAGTGAGTCCTTTGCGAGCTGCGTTGACCAGAAAGCACCAAGCTGTCCCCACCTCCCCCAACCCTAGATGCAGGTGGAGGTGGTGGACTTCTTTGAGGCATTGGAGGTGACCTATTTGCAGTTTTTGCAATACCTAATAAATAAATCATTTCCACATTCAGCAAGGTCAAAACAAAACAACTTGGCTATTCAGTTGAATAGAAGTAACCAGAAAATATAAAACTTAAGAATTTACTAAAAAGTAACCAAGATGTTGATTAACTTAAAATTTTGAAGTTCTGAATGAATTTAACCAAGTTCAGACCTGATAATTTATCAGATATCAGATGACTCATTCTGGGAAAGGAAATAAATAAATCATTTCCACATTCAGCAAGGTCAAAACAATACAACTTGGCTATTCAGTTGAATAGAAGTAACCAGAAAATATAAAACTTAAGAATTTACTAAAAAGTAACCAAGATGTTGATTAATTTAAAATTTTAAAGTTCTGAATGAATTTAACCAAGTTCAGACCTGATAATTTATCAGATATCAGATGTCTCATCCTGGGAAAGGAAGTAACTAAACAGAAAAACAAACTTTGATTTATCCATGGAAAAAGTCTTCACCTCCATGTACAGCAGCAGATTGCATTTCAGGTGGCCCATCAGGCAGCTACTTCTGCAAATTAACTGGTAGCTGCTCATTAACACGAAACCATACCTACTTCCATGGGAAAATCCCAGCATCAGTAAGCAGAATGTTAGAATCTCCGTACCAGAAGCTGCCATGGATGTAGATGATCTAAAACTAACCTATGTTCATGGATATGAATTTCCAGTCAACCAAAGTGCTTGCCTGCATGATGTCTGGTCGGTCATCTGGTGATGCTTGAAGCATGTCACTGATCAAGGTTGTCACTGGCAAGTTGTATTTTAGTAAATCTGGAATATGATAGTTCCCATTTAATATTTGCAGCTTTGATTCTCCATCAAATGCACTCTTGAAGTAGCATATGCGATAGAGTAGACATCCAAGCGCAAGAAAAATGGCAGAGCAACTCTGGTCTGGTTGGGAAGGGAAAATTTGAAGGTTACTGAACTTAATAAAAACACACGATCCAATCCACTTACCCATATATCCACCTTCTCATTTATAAGATCTCTCCAGAATAGATCCCACATCTAAGTCAAGAAAAGGAGGAAAGACAGAAATCAAACACTTTCCCCACAAAATGACAATTTTTTTTTTTTCCCAAAGCACAGATCTCCTTCAACCTCAGGGGATCTATAGGCAGGTGGTGTGTGCTTCCGGATGTTGTCTTCTTTAATACCCATTTCTTCAGGCTTCTCAAAGCGTTTGTGATTTGTAGAGGTGCAACCAAAATCACACAATTTCCACGATCGATGGCCCCAGCAGAAGATTCTCAGCATTCGAGTCTCTGAAAATTGTGAAAAACAATTAACCAGTTGCTAAAAGCTTACTTAGCACTATCAAATAGTGCAATTTGGAAAGGGATAAAGATTATTCATGCAGGATACTTTCACAAAATTTTGAACAAAGGCTTATTGAGTTCAGTGTGTTTATCAAACTGTAGATTACAAAATTTTTGGAGATCACAATAACAAACATTAAAGCTGAACTTAGAAATTTACCGGTGAGCAATTGGCAGAGATTGAGAGTGCATAGCAAAAACAGCATCACAGACATCTCTAAATATGGAAAGGACCTGTTCCTCCTCAAAGTATCCTGCTCCACTGCTCTCCAGCACACTGAACAGAGATTTTTCACAAAATTCCCTTTGCCCTTCCCATATCTAAGATGGTATGTGCATAAAGTGTGACAACATTGGGATGCCTTTTGAGTGCTTTCATCACATTAATGTCCTTCACCACCAATTCTAACGATTCCTCATCATTGCATATCATATGCTTTAAAGCATATTTGCTTTGCTGCATGCACAGCATCTCGAGCTAAATAAACACAGGAAAACCCTCCTTCCGCAATGGCATTTCGGACATGAATCTTAAGAATGCCAACATCAAGAGAGCGACCTTCAAGCCCTGCTGGTTCTTTTTGAGTAAAATGTTTGAACCTCCACATGTTCAATATAAAGAGGAAGGTGGAAGCACTGCATACATTTATCGCAGGAGGAGGCGGTGTTAGAATTTTAATTTAAAGCCCAAAAATAAGTAATCCCAAACAAACCACATGATTATTGTTAGAAAAACAGTCCTGGAATCTTCAGAAGATAAGAATAAACCAGCAACCATGAACTTCTGAGTATAATTTAAAGCCTATTGGGATTAATATAACTCCACTCATTCCATGAAGCATTTCTCATGTATACGGACAGACACCCCCAGCCCAAACACAGTATTTCAATTCAAAATTACCTGGCAAGGAAAAAAAAAAACTACAAATTTGAAATCAACTTTTTACATAGACCATGTTGTCTAAAGTGCAAACTCAAGATGCCAACCACATTAAATTGATGTTAGTACTAGTTGAGTTGAGTTGAGTTGACTAAAGAAAAGAAGCTAACCCATTAATCATTAAGCAAACAAAAGAATGGCATGCATTTTTAAAATTTACTCAAAATGATAATCACCAAATCAAAATGTTCCAACCTTGCATAAGTCGTAATTGAGTACCCACTTAAGAAAAATACAATCTTTCAGTATTCAGGACCCAACAGTACAATCCGCAAGTTCCAAATTACCAAAAATTACCAACAGTATAATCCGCAAGTTCCAGATTACCAAAAATTAAATCATAAATCAATCATGTTCTAGAAAATGGATCTGACATGTCCCAATTTAAGATCCGCCATTCAAACTCTCATAAAACCCACATCACTTTACACAAGATCGATCTATTTATCTCATTATACATCAAAGATCTCAAGCCCTACTAATACTTTAAAAAAAATATTGAAAAAAAAAACTTTAAGCTACATATCCACAAATAAAAAGAAAAGAATGTACCTGAGAGAATCAAACGAGATTGGTAAACGATATTAGCTTAAACTGAATCCACCAAATTAAAGATCTACGATTTTTCTTTCTTGGATCTCGCAACATCAAAACAGATTCTTTTATGCAATTTTGTAGAGGGGCGGCAAATGGGCAGCTGCTAGGCTTGGAGGGGTATTTAAATGGAGGAAAAAAAGATATATGTATATATACAGAAATGAGCATGCAGGAGGAGGTGGTGGTGGTGTAAGGAGAATTTGACTGACGCTGTCGCAATATTAGGAGTGCGCGAACGTGACTTATCCGCTCGTTACATTATATTTGTTTTAGGCGCCATATATGAACTTCGTTTCATAGCTGAACTGGTTCACGTCCCTTTTTTTTTTTTTTTTTAATCCTTTGATACTGTTTTTTGCTTTAGACCTTTACATTTAACAAAGTTGTTTTGGAGTTACTTCCTCGATATTTAATTTAAATTCTAGCTATGCAAAGAATTGAGATTTGAATTTTTTTTAGTTTAAATTATTATATTAA
The DNA here is from genome assembly GCF_000495115.2 of Populus euphratica. Lineage (NCBI taxonomy): Eukaryota > Viridiplantae > Streptophyta > Magnoliopsida > Malpighiales > Salicaceae > Populus > Populus euphratica. The sequence continues at coordinate 478,496 of NW_011499949.1, forward strand.
ATTTAATAATAATATTAAAAAATTATAATTTAAACATTATTTTTTATATTTAAAAAAAAATTGATTCAATCCACGTAAATAAAGCCAAGTATAGTTTGAGTTGAATTTCTTGTAGAACATGGTTTGAAAAAAATCTAATCTCAAATCCAAATTAATTCTAAATCCAAATTTCAAAACCCTAACCCTAAACACTATCCTCAAATCTAAACTACAAACCTAACCCCTAATCCTAAAATCTAACCTCAAATCCCTAGACACAAACACAGACCTTGAATTCTAACTTCAAACTCTAAACATTAATTCCAAATATTTTATTAAACATTTTGGAAAATTTCTGAAATTTTGTAGGCTTAGAATTTCTGGACTTATTCTTTTTTATTAAATAATAAGATTTTTTTCTTAAACATTTACAAAAGTTTAATATTTTCCTAAAAAATATTTTTTATCATTTTAAATTTTTGAGTGATGTTGAAATTTTTTAACATTTACTAATTTTAGAAAATATTAATATTTGTATTTATAAAATCATTTTTAATTTTTTTAATGAACAACTAGTGTTTCTCCCAACATTTAGAATATAACTAAATGTCATACCCGCACAATATCGCGGGCTTGTGGCATGTTTGTGCATTGTAGTGAATTTATAAAAAAAATAAAAAAAATTATATAAAAAAACTATTGGAATTCATAATGTTTTAAAGAAAAAAACTACAAAACTAAATTTTTAACCAGATTAATATTTAAAGAATAAAATGAACAAAGAAAATTTTATAAAAAATCATAACAAAAAAACAAAAAAAAAATCATGTAGAGAAATATTATAGTAATCTATGAGGAAATCTACAGTTATAATTCTCAACCAGCTTAATTTTAAAAATAATAAAATTGATAAAAATAATTTAAAAAAAAATCATAACAAAAAAAACATGTAGGGGAATACTGTAGCAATCTATAGTGTTTTAAAGAAAAAACAATAAAGCTAAATTTTCAACTATCTCAATATGAAAAAAAATCAACAAAGATATTTCTACAAAAAAAAACAAAAAAATAAAAAAACTATATGGAGAAATACTGTAGTAATACGTAGTGTTTTTTTTTTAAAACTACAAATCTAAATTTTTAACTAGCTGCATATTAAAAAAATAAAATTTAAAAAAAATTCTGAAAAAATTAAGAAAACAAAAAAGTGAAAAAAAATATGGAAAAAGTTGAAGCTGAATTCTCAACCAACTCAATATTAAAATAAAATAAAATTGACTAAGATAATTTTGAAAAAACACATATAGAGAAACACTGTAGCAAAACAAAAAACATATGAAAAAATATTGTAACAATACATAGTATTTTAAATAAAAAAACTACGAAGCAAAATCGATAAAGACCATTTAAAAAAAAAAGTCATGTAGGGAAACATTATAGTAATCTATAATATTTTAAAGAAAAAATTATAGAACTAAATTTTCAACCAATTTAATATAAAAAAAATTAATAATTTTTTTAAAAAAAATATAAAAAGAAAAAAGAAAAAAAAGACAATATGAAGAAAAAAAAATGTAAAGCCCAGAAAACAGAAAAGAATGACAAAAAAGGAGGACAAAAATACAAAAAAAAAAGGCACGAGGCATGGAAAAACTACAAACTTTCCTCACATATTTTAGAATATTAGTTAAATATTAAAGGAAAAGGTCACCTTAAGGAATTAGAAGTGTTGCATTAACGTGGACAAGTCCCATTGGTCGACAAAACCCAAGTTGTATCAAAATCATAAAGAAAACTCAAACGCTATATACAAATTATCCATTTATTTTTATATTTTAAAAATAATTTTGAAAAAAATTAAATTCATTTTATTTTTTATTTTCAATTAATTTTTTAACATATTTTTAAGATTTTTTGATGTATTTATATTAAAAATAATTTTTTAAAAATAAAAAGTATTATTTTGATACATTGTGAAAACACCTTTAGAGAAAAAGCCTAAAATAAAAACGCAAAACAACAACCCAATTCACCAATCCAAAACTATAAAAAAATAACTGAAAAAATCAAATAGTGAAAAAAGATTTAGAATATTTAAAAAAATTAATCGGTTCTATTCGGTTTTGGTTTTGGTTTTATAAGCCTAAAATCAAAAACCGAACCAAACCGAACAGTCAAGCCAAACTAAAACCAAATCTATTAGAAAATAAAAAAAAACTCAAAAAATAATATAATCGTTGATTTTTACTATAAAATAACTGAAATGAACTGAAACCATTTGTTTTTTTTTTTAAAACACAGTTTGGTTATTAGTTTAGATAAAAACCTCAAACTGAAAATAATTATCCCTAGTGCCCTTTACTTACCTTCCCTTTCTGCAACCCTTGACTAGTATATATTGTCGCTAGACGACGTCGAGTGACAGCTCCACTCTTTTTTTTTTGTTTAACAAAAAGAATAAGTTTTTTTTTATTGGGCCAATAAATTTTTTTATTAGAGTCGCCATCTAGTAATTTGAGGGAACTAGAAATTCAAAATTAGACACTGGTTCCAGAGATTCAGGTACTGGGTTAATTATGATTAAGGAGAGGGAGACACCACCCTTAAAACATCCTTTGAGAGAAAGGTTACCTTTACTTGTGTGTTTTTCATTTGATTCAAATGCTATTATATTTTGAGCTTATTTGCAAAAATTTTTAAGATGGTTAACGTCGATTTCTAAAAATAGAAGACACGTTAAAAATCAGTCCCTAAAATTAGGAGACTTTGTCTAAAATGTCGACGTTTGTCCCTAAAAAGGAGAGTTACATCTGATTTACTAAAAGTAATAGTAATGGACATAATTCATATTTGGTATTTAAATTTTTGATATCGGGCTCACGCGCGACTACTGTTGGAGGCAGCAAAATTTTTTGTTGAGATTCTGGCCAACAAATGGTCGATTCTGGTAGATCTTAGGGAGAGGATTCTGATGACAGTGGTTTCGTCTTCCGTTGATGGCTGATGAGGGAGAATTGTCGACTTGAAGCTCCGGTTGGCCGATTCTGTCGCGACCTTTTTCCAACCAGATTCGACGGTGAAAACACGTAAAACGGTCGGGGTTTTACTTTAGAGGAGGCGATGGCGGAGGCGATGCACCTTTCTATGGTGGTTTGGCGGCTTAAAACGGCCGGAAATGGGAGATCGGATGAGAGAGAGAAAATCACCGACGAGAGGAGAGAGAGGCTTTGAGATTTGCTACGGTGTGAACTCGAGCATGGTGCACCGATGTGTCCGAAGGCTATGAACCATTGGATTGCGGATAATGGATCGTGCGGTTGTGATTGGCTTGATCTGCAAGTTGATTGGACGGTCCGGATGGGCTTAGCTATGATCCTGTGTGTCGCGGTGTACCCAGTGTTTGGTACGCCTAATGACGTGGCGCAACAGGATCAAAGGGAAGATTATTTTAAAGGCTGAGATGGATTTGAGTTTTAATCTGGTGTGGTAAAGCCTATTGTATCCTAAAAAATCAAAGGCCCAGATTTAAACACTATTAGATCTAACGGTTGGGATATTTTTGGTATTTTTTAAATTGTTTTTTAAAAAAATCAATATTTTACTCCGTGAAGAAAAAGTAGAAAATAAAATTAACAGTATCAAATAATTGCACAAATAGTAATCTCTCGACCCGGTGGACTCGGTTTTGACTGAAAATAATGGTTTTGACCCGAAACAGCCTGAAACTCATTTTTCATCCAGTCGACATGGTGGGACCCGTATTAACCCGGTGGACTCGGGGACCCGAAATGGCCTGAAACTCATTTTTCATCCCAGTCGACATGGTGAGACCCGTATTGACCCGGTGGACTCGATTTTGACCGAAAATGATGGTTTTAACCCGAAACTCATTTTTTATGCCGATCGACATGGTTTAACTCGTATTGACCCGGTGAACTTGGTTTTGTTCGAAAGATACGGTTGACTCGAGAAAATATATTTTAAACTTTTTTTTCTTTTTTTTATTTTTGTTATGAATAATAAAATAAAATAACATTCGAGAAAATCTTAGTGAATCCAAAATTGGGTTACAACATATATAGTAATTTCACAGTCAAACTCTTTTATGTTTGATGTATAAAAGGATGATGTCTTTGGGTGTATTTGATTAAAAATCACTTTTTGTTGAGGTTTGTTTAATAAATTAAATTGTTTTATTAAAACTATGATTGAAATTGAGTTGAATAAAAAACAATTTCATGTGTTTGGTTAATATGCTTTTTATAATGAGGTTTGATTGTGAAATTACTTAAAATGACACACAAACACACACACACATAAAATAATCCTTGTACATTATGTTTTTCTTTTATTATTTCATCACATAAAATAATCCTTGTACATTATGTTTTCTTTTATTATTTCATCAAACTATTTGTAATTCTATCATGTACAAAAAAATCCATACGTGAAGGCTTTTGTGATCCTTAACTGTCTGAGTGAGCGAGCTACAAGATCTAGTAAAAAATCATCTGAAATAAAATTAGGATTTACGATCATATTCAGCAAAACCACATCATTTTACAATATATTAGGATTTACGATCATATTCAGCAAAAACCACATCATTTTACAATATACTTCTAATATAGTTATGTAGTGCCATTGATACAATTACAATCTCAACTTGTGTTTTCTATAGATAAGCATACATGTTTTGCAAAATTCTCCACATTTGTTTCCATACTCCAAAAGAACGCTCTATCATATTACACAATGATGAGTGTGTATGATTAAACACTTTTTCCAGACCACTTAGTAATCCACGACATCTAAAATCTTGTAATTGATACCTCTCGCCTTTATAGGGACCTAAATACCCATACTCATTGAGATATCCAGCATCAACTAAATAGTATTTTCCTGCAAATAAGAACAACATGCTATTTGTTTTCAGTAACTAAAAAAGAATATTATCTAGCTTCAATTATTAGCTCTTCAATTTATATCAAATCACAACCTTATGATGGTTTTGAATATTTTATACTAATACTACAATAAGAAAAATACATATATCATGCGAATTGCCTTCTCATCCTGCCCACATAAACATGCATGTCGAAATTACAAGCAGTCATGACGTTTTGTGTAAGTAAACCTTTTCTTTCAATAAATAGGATTTGGTTATTAGATAATATATAGGCACGAATATATATGCCATCAATTACACCAACACAATTCTACAAGAAAAAAAATAATGTAAGTAATTAAAAACATTAATAAAATAATTGATATTCATTTAAACAACAACAAAAATAAATTAGGTCTTACCTTGAAATGTGGCATATATCTTGGATTCATTGTAATCTCTCGTAGGGTCTTGGTAAATTGTGGATCTATAATAAACAAATATAATGATTTTAGAACTTCTTTTATATATCTACTAACAATTTCACTTGAATGTTGAAATCTCTTATGCACTTTCCTATTTGACCCCCTACTGCTATTGTATATTAAAACATTGCCAGCTTTTTAATAATGCTCATTCTTCTTGCAGGTTTTAAGCCATAATGTCTTTTTAAATCATTACACAAACTCAACACAGTAGTTGTGTCCATCCTTAACATGTTAACCTATCATTTCCAATGACCTCTTAAAACTTTAATCAACCAACACAACCTTGTATTGTATAAAACCATGCATGGTTCTTTATATATATAATTAATATAATACATGTTTATAGCTACAGCAATGCATTTAATTAATCTATTCATATCAAATTGTCTCTTTAAAAAAATTCACCATCATCATCATTACTATCATCATCGTCGTTGTCATCGTTGTCATTATTGTTGTTTCCCTCATCGTCATCTCTAGCATCAAAATTGTAAAGAAAACTCTCTATGAATTATCCATTTATTTTTTATTTTAAAAAAATTCTATGAATTATCCATTTATTTTTTATTTTGAAATTTATTTTGAAATTTTTTTTAATGTTTTTAAATCATTTTAATATGTTTATATCAAAAATAATTTTAAAAAATAAAAAATATATATTAATTTGATATATTTTATAAACACCAATTAAAAAAAACTTTAAAAACAGAATGCAAGACAATAACTCAACACATCATTCCCCTTCTTTGTGCCCTTTACTTGCCTTCCTTTTTAGAACCCTTGATTGGTATCTTTCTCTATTTCTAAAACTTTATAGTTCTTTTATATTTGATGTATAAATAGATGATGTCTTTATAGTTACATTTGACATGGAAATATTGAATCTTTATATGCAAAGATGGTGGGCTATACATTGCATATAATTGAAAGGACTAGGCCTAGAGAAGTTATCATTAAATAATTAATTCAATTTAAAAATTTATGTTTTTAGGTAAAGTTTCAAGATATGATTTGTATAGTTTTCTAATATATATTTTCAAGTGAAAGCCTTTTAGATTTGAAATTTACATATATTTACATTATTTTGTACTGAATTTTTTTGTCAAATAAAATGAGGTGATGAAATTACATGATGAGATTAACTATCAGACCTCATATCTTAACTTTGTAATTCAATCACATTTGTTATTATTTATTAATATATATATATATATATAATTCTTGATTTATTTTATTGAACACATATATAAACATTCTGATTTATGATTAATTTTTTTTATGGTATAAAAAAGTTAACAATGCCAAAATCTTTTTTGCATTAAGAAAAATTATTTCATCTCACAACCTAGTGCAAGAATCAAACTAGTACAGTAAACTAAAAGGAATAGGGCTCATTTAAAGAGTGCAATTCATTTGAAGCGTGCATTTTTTTTTTTTTTGCATTTTGGCTTTCATAATTTATTTTTTTGTAATTTCATCATTTTAAGTTACATTGACATGTTTTTATATATTTAGATTTTTTTTAATTTGCATGCTTTTATATATATATGATATGTCGAGAAACATCCTAACAATTAATTAAAACTTTCTTTTGTGAAATAGTGCTTTAGCTTGTAGTTAAAAAAGAAATTAAAAGATCCATTTAGATTTTAGAGCAGAAAAAATAACTTTAAGGAAAAAAGAATAGACTCATTTAGATTTGAGTATTGACAAGTTCTTTTTGCTCTTCAAATTTCAATTTATATATTGTTTGGTACTTGTTATTTTTAGAATATACAATTTAATCTTAAACTTTATTTATTTTACATTTCAATAAACTCATTGTTGAAAGATGAAATTAAAAAAATAAATAAATCTAAAAACATGACACAATAAAACAACTTAAATCTACTTGGGTTAACTCGCAAACTCGTGGCTCGAGTCATGAGACCGAGATAATCTCATAGAAAGCAAATGAAAACAAATTATGAAGCCTCATTCTTAAGTAATCTAATATTGAAGGATGAAATTAACAAATAAATTCAATTTTAAAAAAATTAAGTCAAAAAAATTAAGTCTCCAAATCTATAGCATATGTTATGTAACTAGGGTAATCATATAAAAAGCAAATTGTAATAATTAAAAAAAATAAAGAAAAAAACTTGAGTTAACAAGATTAACTCGTCAATCTATGACATAAATCATGAGATTGTGATAACCATATAAAACAAATTTGCAACAAATCATAAAGTCTAGTACCTGAGAAACCAAATATTAAATAATGAAATTAGAAAAAAAATAGATAAAAGAACAAAGTTAAAAAAACATTGTTGCAATGTATAGTGTTTTATGAGATGGTGTAGGAAAAGGCACCATATATTTTAGTTTTTTTTTAATTAATGTCAATAATAATAATAATAAATGTCTTTATGAAAAATACTTTTTTTTATTCCTTTTAACCAATTAGGCTATCTATTTCTTTGAATAGTTTGTAAAGTTAGAAAACAAAAGAATTCTATTTTAGCTAGTACTAGATTATTTATCCATTCTATGTTGTGGGTCAGATCAATTTTTTTAATATTTAAAAAATATTCATTCATTACTAATATTTTTTTCTAGTAGAAAAAAATTAAACCATATTGGGGTTAACCTAATATGACCAAGCCAACATTGTGGATCAAAAAACAATATAGATTATTGATAAAAATATAGTTTGAATAAAAAGAAATTCTAGATGATATCTTTAAAAAAAATAAATAAAAATAAAAATATATTAGATTGACCCGGGTGAACCTGCCAAATCCACAACCTTAGGCATGAGACCATGATAATGCCATAAAAAGCATTTCAAAACAATTATAAAATTTAATTTTCAATTAACTCAATGTTAAATGATGACAATGAAAAACAATTCAATTAAAAAAATTAATATGAGTCAATCTAAGTTAACCTTCCAAACTTGTGACACGGACCATGATATCAAGATAACTCTATAGAAAAAAATCAAAATAAATTATAAAATTTAATTTTCAACAAACCTAATGTTGAAGCATGAAATTGAAAAAAAATTAATTAAAAAATAACTCTAGTCAACTTAGGATAACCTTATAAAAAACAAATAAAAAAATAACTCGAGTCAACCTAGGTTAACTTATCATACCCAATATAAAAAAATAAAAATAAATTAAGAAACACAATT
>NW_011499949.1:487659-497227 GCF_000495115.2 Populus euphratica
GATTATAAAATTAAGATAACTCTATAAAAAGTAAATCAAAATAAATCATAAACATGATTCCAAACAAACAAAATATTGAAACATGAAATTGAAACAAAAAACTATTGAAATGAATAGTGTTTTGTGAAGTGTTGCATGGTAAAAGCACTACTTTTTTTAGTGTTTTGTTTAAAAAAATCAAATAGGCTAAACCCACAACTTATGTTATAAAACTGAGATAAATTTATAAAAAATAAATCAAAATAAGTCATAAGCCTAAATCCCTGCCAACCAAATATTGAAAAAAAAACATATTAAAATGAATAATGTTTTTTGTGATGGTGCATAGTAAAAATAACTCTTACATGAGTATTATTTGTTTTGTTAATAATAATTTATCAAATAATTATGATCAAAATAAAGTGAAATAGTTTTTCTATTAGATTTTAAAGAGATTTGTTCCCTTCTTTCCTTTTTAGATTCAAAATTTTGAACTAGCATACAGAGAATTCATTAAATTCATCTAAATGCACCGTGTCCATTTAAGGGTGTGTCATTAAAATTATTCACAAATAAATCTAGTCTTGATTGATGTACAAATTAATCCAAAAACACCTGTAATATCCAATAAAAAAAATAATATAGCTAAAATATTTAGATCAACTGTATGTCCATCTTACTCATCCTATTAAACGTAGACCGAACATCAATATCAAGTGAAGGATATGCTTTTAAGATCTATAAAGAAATATTTAGTTTTGATTGATGCATAATACGAATTAGATTAGATATATTACTAAATATATTAAAATGTCTAGGTAAAACATTGTAGCAATATATAATAGCTTTTTTTAATTTTCATTCTCAAACTTTTATTTTTTTTCAAGTGTAGTTTTTAATTTCCAAATTAATAACCAATTAATCAAAATTTGTTAAGGATTGAAAGGATAAATAAAGGGATCAAAGTGTAAAATAAAAGAAACTCGTGACCAATCTAAAATGCATTAGTAAACTTCTTTTTCACACTTATACTTTCCATCTTCTTCTTTCACCATCCCTATAATTTTTATAATTTTAGTTTTGATTTTAAAGTTTATTTTTTTAATATTTCAGTCCATGTGTTAATAAAATAAAATAAAAGTTGTTTAAAAATAGCTGGAAACTAGAAAGGGTCGATTTGACCACTTTTCAGCAATGAAACTCATTGTTTTTGTTAGCAATAAGCTCTATTTGATGATAGTGGGTTTTTTTATATAAACATGCTTGGGGAAAAAAAAAGGAACAAGTTTAATTTGATTTTTTATGTGATTTTGAGATGATTTAAGGTTGTTAGGTACTTTAAGAAGGTTTTGAATAGGACCATTTGTTTGGAAACATCAAACTTGAAAAAACCATGAAGCCCAACTTTAAAATATCAAGTTTTAAAAAATAAAATTAAAAAAATCAATCATAAAAATAATCAAAAATATAAAATAACAATCAAAAGAGCGATGATTAATTTTTTTTGAAAAAAAATGAGAGGGTGGATAATTTTGGATTGAAGGGCTAAATTGAAAAGAAAAATTAATTTCATAAAATCATTTTTAAAAAAAAAGAAACCACAAAAAAATGAGGACCAAATCAAAAAAAATAACAAACTAAATATTTTGATTAAAGGATAAGATTGAAAACAATTGAAATTTTATAAAAGATACAAGAGAGAATGAAGAGAAAAAAAATGAACCAAGACCTAATTTGGAAAAACAAATAATTAGAAAAATTAGATTCAATGATGAAATTAAAAAACAAAATAAAAAACTTACAAAAGAATCAGGGACAAAAATCAAAAGAATAAGAATTGATACTCATGTATCCCTAACCAAGGAAATTACCTTGAAAATTTAATGCTAGACATTAATTTTGAGGGAGAAGAGAAAAAGAGAAGGAAAAAAAATTAGCTTTGGCAGCAATCTGTTATGAAAAATCATATATAAATTGTCAGTGGAGAAAAGGGATGCGACATGAAATATAATGAAACATCAAAAGATAATTTTTTACTATCGAAGGACACTGTATGCATCATCAAAGAGAGATTTAATATTTTTTAATTAACATAAAATATTAATTTACCCCTATTTGGGTTATAACAAAAAACCCATATGAAATTACAAAAATGCCCCTAAAGCAAGCCTAAATTAATTTGAAACCAAAAGTAAGTTATCAATTTTATCATGCTAAAAAATATGAAATCTCATAAAAACTCTTTGCAACCACTTATTTAATTTTTGTTTTATACCTCCATTTTGCAACCACTTATTTAATTTTTGTTTTTAAGGGTAGTGAAAGTATTTTACTATTCTAAAAAATGTTAAAACACCTTTATACCTCCGTTGATAATGAAAACGATAAATGGATCACTTAGAAAAGACCATTTTACCTAGAAGCTTAGTTTTCTAGGTTGATTTGGTTAAGGACAAAACCATCAATTCATTATGGAGAGCTAGCTAGGAACAACACCATAAAGTTAGTTACGATTGAGCATTATTGATATGATCTAAGAAAGAATTGAACAAGAAAATTCAGATTTTAGTGTAATTACATTTACTATCTCATTTTATGCTATTAAGTATAACTTTAAATCCGACTATTGAATTGAACTGACATTTAACTAAGAGTTTTTTGCCACAATGTTTTTTAAGAAACTTGTGTTTTGTATGATGCAACACTTTTCTCTTTGATTAAACAAAGAACAATCAAACTTATTAAAATATAAATAACTTTGTGACTTTCTTCATTATACTTCTCATTCATGAATTAATATTTATAGAGTGGGGGTTCATTTTCCAGTAGCGATGTTACTTTGATTAGGTAATCTATATATCACACTCCTATCAAACTTGATTCTTTATATTTCCAGGATTTGTCTTTCTTCTATATAGGTTATATAACCATGTGATCATGAGATTCATATTTGTTGGTATTAGAGAAAAGCTCCAAAATAAGGTTATATCTTCTTAAAAAATTTGTTTTCTTTGTGTTCCATAAGTTTGTTGTGTTTTTTAGTCTTCTTTTTCTCTTTGTGTTTTCAGCATCTTAGTACTAAAAAAATTGTTGTTTCATTTTGTTATTGTTCCTAAGCATATTAGCAACATAAAAAGTAAAAAAAAGAAAAGAAAAGAAGAGATAGATGATATTCAAGATAGTTTCAATTCTATCATGAAAACACAAGTTTATTCAAAACATTATAATTGAAAGCTCATGGTTAAATTTCAGCTCAATCCAACAATCAAATTAAAAGCTATGCTTGATAGCGTAAAATTAGACTATAGGCACAATTATGTTAAAATTTAAAGTTTCATGTTTAACCCTTTCATGAATCGTATCAATTATGCTTAATAGTGCAAACTGAATAGTAAATACAATTATGTTAGAATCTTAATTTTCTTGTCTAACCCTTTCTTGGATTATATCACCCGGGTTAACCTTCTAAATTCGTGACCCAAGTCAATAGGCAATGATAACCCCGTATAAATCAAATCAAAACAAATTATTAAGCTCTATTTTCAATCAACTAAATTTTGAAGGATGAAATAAAAAAAATAAATTAAAAAAGAATAAAAAAATGATATGAGTAAACCCTGGTTAATATGTCAAACTCATGATCTAGGTCATCATGCCAAAATAACCCAAAGAAATTAAATCAAAACATTTATGAAGACTAATTATCAATTAATCTATAATAAAATTAAAAAAAAAATCAATTAAAAAAACATAAAATAAGAAAATAAGTCAACATAAGTTTATTTGCCAAATTCATGGCCTAAGTCATGAGATCGAGATAATCTCAAAGAAAGTAAATAAAAAAACAACTTGAGTGAACTCGGTTTAATCTATAAAACCTTTAACTCAGGTCATGAGACGTGAGTTAACCTTCAAAATCTGTGATTTAGATTATAACACTTAGAAAACCCTATAAAAAGTAAACCGAAATAAATTATAAAGTCTAATTCTTAAACAATCTAATGATAATGGATGAAATTAAAAAATATATCAATTAAAAAAAACTCAAATTAATTTTTTTAAGAGTATTTTAGTTATTTTATTGTGTATTAAAAGATGAATCAATGAAAACAACCCCAAACAAATTCATAATGATAAATAAACTATGTAATAATATCAAATCACCCTTTAATCAAAAGCAATTATTTTTTCTTGCCAAGACCACAGACGTTGCTCCATTATTATTGTAGATAATAAAGTGTGTTTGTGACTACATAAAATATCTCATACATTTTAGTATATTTATTATTTTGTTTCCTTATCAATCTTATGTTTAAAAAATATAAAAATTCACTAGAAAATTATCTTAAATATATTTTTATCTCTTTATTATTTTTTTCTTTTAATACTAATCAAACACAACTCTATAAATTACTAGACTACATGTTTATAAACCAGACAAAACTTTTAAGTTGCAAAAATAAACAAAAAATTAAACATAATAAAAATTATACGAGCATTATTAAGGTGTTTTCTAATAGTAAAATTATTTTAATGAAATTAAATAAAAAAATAATCAAGTTATAAAAAAAATTAAAGAAACAAAATAAAAGAAAATAATTGTTATATGCCAAAACTAGCATGCTCACGCTATATCGCATGTTAAATTAAAAGTCAATTTCAATCATAAAAAAAATATTATTATAAGTTATTAATTTTTTAATGAATTACAATTAAAATTAAAGATTTGTTAAGGCAAACCCTTTCTTGTCTTGATTTTTAATGTGGTTTTTAAACAAAATTGTGTTGGACTTGACTTTTATATGACCTACCTGATTAAGAAATTTAGAACACAATCTAATTAACCTACCAAAAAATTTAATTTGATTTGAGAAAAAAATATCAAGGTGATAGTGTTTTAACATTGTTTTACAAATATTGAAACAATAATGTTTTGGATTGATCAAAGTTCACCTACTATATATATTTCCATGTTAAGTTTAACAAATTTATTTTTTACATCATTTTTATTTAATTTGATGATAATAAAAATAAACATGCACAAAAAAGCCATCGAATAAATTAAAAAAAAAACTTCATGAAGGGTTGTACAAAAAAATACTTGCTAATATAATTAAAAAAACTATGATATTAGTTAAAATAAAAGTGATAATTGAATGGTATGCAATAAAAAAACCTCAAATAAAATTTTAATTAATCTATTTTAATGGACTTAAATCGAAATCCCAAGAAAAAATTAACAAGCCAAACACGCGAGCTCAAATCCTAAATGTTTTTTTTTTATCTTATGTGAGGAAGTAAATAATATGTTATTTGTTTTTTTAGATTTTAACAACCAGACAGGTGATATGAAAATCGAGCAATAGTTTTTCCAATTCAAAGAACTATTTGTCAACACATTTTAAGTTTTTAGTTTAAAAACATCTAGAAAACACTCTTAGAACCTAAATGAACCAATTTCTCAAATACTTATAGGTCAAAAAACACAAATTTAAGCTGTGTTTTTGTTTTCTTTATCAACCTTTATTTACTTTTTTTTTTTATAAGATGAGGGTATGAAAAACATCTTAATCATATTTTTCTTGTGAAATAAAACTCATTAATAAAAAAATAATTTTTTTTAATTGTTAAAATATTGTCAACTGATGACTTTCTTTATCTTCTCTTGTTTTTTGATAACTTATTTTTTTCTCTTAAACTCAGGAACTTAAACATAAATAAAATCAAGTTCTAAATTAAAATATAAAAATCTTTTAAAACATAAGGATCAAAAATAAAAAAAGTAAAAAACTTTGGGGACGAAAAAGTTAACAAGACGCCTTGGCGCTACAATAGAAAAAAAAAATTAAAAGAAAAGGAGGTAAGAATTCGTTTCAGCATCAATTTTGGTTTCTGGAGTTTTAATCATGTTAAAACTGAATTATATTTTTCAAATCTACATCAATTCGGAATCTTTATTTAGTGCTGCAAGAAACCCTTATGAAGTTTAATTGTAAATAAATAAACTAAATAAGAAAGTATTACATTGAAAAACAAAATTAAATAACAAAAAGAGAAAAAAACATGATACAAATCAAAACTTCATCTAAATTGAAAGCATCAAAACTAATTTTTTTTATTAATATAGGTATTTAGGTCAGTTTATATATATTTTAATTAAATTCATGAATTTTAAAATTAATAATTATATAAATTTTAATAATTTTTTTTAAAAAATTAAATTTATAAATATGATAAAATAAATCTAAAATTTAACTAGTTTAGAAAATTAAAGAAGATGACATCCAGCCCAAATTAATTTAACCACCATTTTCAGTGTAAAAATACACTATTGTTTCCTTACGATTGAGGTCACAGATCATAAAATTAATTAACAAGCATTGCCCGTTGCTTGTATTTACTAAACAAATCAAAATTAATATTCAACTAAGTATAGCCAATAAATATCATAATTATAAAATATTTCTTGATAGTCAACAGTTTGGGATGCCCGCATCGATATGATCAGATTTCACGTGCTTATATATCAGTCATTAAATGATTTGTTTGTCCAATAATTAGCTATGATATATCAGTATTTTCTTTTTATTTTTTTTATCTATATATTCATTTAAAGCAAATATTAACGGGTGATAATCTAATATTTTTGGGGTTATTTTTGAAGTTAGTCAAGTACTCACTTCAAGTATATACAGGATTTATATGTTGTTAGGCTCAATATTTTTTAATATGAGTTTGGTGAGCTATGCATAACTCCTAGACTCAATTAAATCTTAAAATCAAGTATATATAAGTATGACAAACTACTAAATTCAATATTTTTAGGTTTAATTAAGTATTAAGCTCATATACAAATAAACCTAACAAGTTGTTAAATTCATCTTTCTCTAACTCAGTTAAGTATTATATCCAACTACATATGGCTCTAACAATCTTACTAGGCTCCATTTTAAATCACAACATTTTAATGAGTTAAATATTTTTATTTCTTTGATACAAGAAGTTTTAATACTACAAAAAATGACTTTTTAGTCATTCTCTCTATTAATGGGTTAGAATGATGTGCTATAAAGACCTATTACACACTTAAAAGGAGTTTTGAATCTCCATTTTCTATAGTACATTTATTTTTAGAATCTTTCTCGAAAATATTATTGTCTTTTTTATAAAAAAGATACTTAAGAATTAGAGAATTTCTAAATTCATTAAAAAGAACTTTTTACGAGTATCAACCACCTTGGCTTACTAAATACCAGCCACTTTAGATAAAAAGAATGTATCAGATTGTTAAAATCAAGAAATTAATTAATTATTCAATATATAATATTTTTGGGACATTACCATTAGGCACTGTTTATGGAAGGTGATCAACAAGTCTTTAATTGGTCTTTTATAACTGGTTTATCGGCATTTCTAATCATCATCAAAGGCAAAAAAAAACAAGACACTCATGGAATGAGGCATGTCATGGACTTCCCTGTAGTTGTTGGTACATCTACCCCATCAAAACTTCAACAACTCATCAATAAAGAGTAAGAAGTGTTATGCAACAATTTGATCACTCTAAGTCAGAGTATAGTTTTTTCTACTTGACCATAAGCTTTTGAGATGAGAAAATTTAGATTAGGTGTTTGCTAACTTCAAAATATAGTTGGAGCCTTGAGATTTTAGAAAGCTTTTAACAAGTATAAATAAAATATTTGTTCACACTATAAAACATGAGAAGTCTATTCGTTAACCACTTAGAAGAAATCTACTAAAGAAACTTTGTTATCTTTTCCTTTAAAACTGAGACCATGATCTCAACAGAAATGTTATTAAAGGGCATAAAAATATATTATAGTTAATGACCACGAATGTAAGTTTTTTATATATAAATTAAATTATTCAAAGTAACGATATTTTCTTTTCTCTAGATGATATCCAAAAAAACAACAACCCTATAATATTTCAAGGATGGGATAAACTAAGTCTTCTTAGTATGATCACATAATTTATCTTAGAATAAATCAAATCAATCTTCCTAGTGTAATTGCATAATTTATCATGAATAGAATTGACATATGTTTATATTATGAGTTTATTGATACTTAAAATTGCCACCCATAATCTATTTCTGCCTAGATTTTTTTCAATAACTAGTTGATCGATTATAGAAAGCAGTCGACTAGCAAACAAGCTAGTAATCTACACTACCTTTTAATATGCTCCCAACCCCTTGTAACAAACCACCAACACAAATATTGCAACCACCACCACTAAAAAACACCTTCAAATAACCCAAAAAAACACCCCTTCACCTTTACCAAACCCAACATCTCTTTAGGTTCTTAGACTGAGAAAGTAAGAGTTACCAACTCTAACATTTGGTTTTCACTAGACTCTATTTCTTTTTAGCTAACCTTTAATTTACTAAGGATATGTGTCATGATATTTATATATAAGATCATTATCTCATTGTCTTTTTGGATTTTCTTTAAGTATCAAAATGTCATTTCATGTTGTGAAATCAAGTGCAAAAAGGATATAAATAAGCCTTAACCCTTAAAGGTACCATGCATGTGAGTGATTGGTTTATAATATTCTATTTTAAAAAAAAAACCAACTTGTAAAGGGTTATTGAAAATGGTCCTTAAATGTTTGGAGGAAAGGCTATCATTATTCAAAAATGACACCTCAATTATGATTTTGATATTAACAAGATCACCATAATTCTAGTTGGATCAAACTCTATGATTTTTATAGGAATTTAATTAATGAATTTTAGATAATATAGGTTTTTTTTTAGGTCTTTTAAACAAAAAAACAATAGTTTATTTTCTTAGCTTTCTATTATTTTTTAATATTTGAGGTATTATTTTGATGAATTTGGTAAGACTCGTTAGATAGAATAAAAATTAATCATCTTCAAAATTAATTAATTCTTTAACTTGGGTATTGGTGTTGGTATTGTTAAGAAAATAATGAAGTTAAATATTCTTAATTATCTAATAGTCAATAAGAGAAAGAAATCAAGGAATTAAACAACTTAAGGCTTTTAAAAAATTATATCAATTATCTAATCAAGGAAGATGATCAAGCATTTGTATAAATTGTTTCATATTATTTTCTTATATATCTTGTTATATGACTATATAAACTCCACTTGAGTTAACTATAAAATATATAAT
Organism: Populus euphratica; assembly: GCF_000495115.2. NCBI lineage: Eukaryota > Viridiplantae > Streptophyta > Magnoliopsida > Malpighiales > Salicaceae > Populus > Populus euphratica. The sequence continues at coordinate 496,809 of NW_011499949.1, forward strand.
CCAATTATTAAATAATATTTTTCTCTTTTATTCTAAAATTTTACATGGTATTAGAGTAGTTTACTTTAAATATTTTCTTTTTCTTTTTTGGTTAACAAGTTTATATGGTCTAACTAATTACTTTAAAATACTTTACTGTCAATCATTTTCATTGTCTATCTAATATATATATATATATTTACTATCTTTGTCAATAATATATAAACCCATGACTTACTAATTTCTCTTTCTTGAAACCTCTATAACAAATATACTAAAAGAAAAAGGTGATTTTTCTATAAATATAGGTATATTTCATTATTCATTATATTAGTATGGTGACGTCTATGGGCTAGAAAAATGATTGTCTTTTTTAACAAGGAATATATTGGTATTTCCACATAGTGTACTAGTTATTATTGATTTTTTAGGGTATTTTT
>NW_011499949.1:497290-509113 GCF_000495115.2 Populus euphratica
TTATGATTGACTTTAGGCGTCCAATTTCGTAATTTCTTTTCCTTTATTATTTAGAAAATAATAAAAAATATTAACCTTGATTATTTGCTTAACAAGCATGAAATTACTATTGACAACCATTTTCACATTTCAAATAATAATATCAAACCCACGATTTTGAATAATTAGAGCTTTGTGTCTTCACGCTAATTGAGATTAAGTTCATCATTTTTTAGACTAATTGGGGAAATTGATATAAATAAAAAATTGAGAATTCTTAAATAGAGAGAATTATCTTTGAGATTTGTCCCAAAAAAGATGAATACAAGATGACAAACTTGATTGCTGGTCAAAATTGGCCTATGTTAAACCAGAATGATGCTTCATTTAGCGGATGGCAAGGTCTCTTCCCTTTCTATCCAAAAGGGCCAAAAAAAGGACCCACGGTACGTGTTTCTTTTATATCCAATCATATACATATTACTATATCATAGATTTGATTTAATTTAAATTAGTGTAAGAAAATTATTATGTCAGAAAAAATGGGTTCACATCAATAAGATAGAGGGGATTTTAATTAAGAAAATCTCTTTTTTTTTTTTTATCTTTATTTCAACCCTTTCAAAGTTTTTGTTTTTATATTTATTATAATTGCTTTTAGTTGTTATGAACAAATAACATGTCTTAAAAAATTGAATTTGAAAAAATTGTGATAAAAAAAATTATGCTAGAAAATAATTTTCTTTCAATAGAATTTAAATTAGTGTTCTTCTAATAAAAAAATTAACATATAATTAGATAAAAAAAAATCTGAAGAGCTCTCGATGATATGAGATGAAATATCTTAATTTATATCTATTTTTTAATTTTTTAATTTAATTTGTGATAATATTTGCAACTCTTTTTAACATTTATTAACATATATAATTTTTAATCAATTTTACTAAACATATACATTAATTTTTCACAATTAAAACTTTTTTTGATGTTTGAAAATGTTTTATCAACATCTTTATATTTTTTATATTATAAACTTTTGATATAACTATGATGAAGCACCAGTGAACAAACTAATATCTTCTATATGGCTTTAGTGTATCATAATTAGGGATGAATAAAAAAATCTGAAAAACTAATTAAGTCAGAAAAATTAATAAAAAATTAATTAAAAAAACCGAGTTAAATAATTTAATCCCCACACCTCTTAGTTTTTAAGTTAATTACCAAGTAGATAAGCTTTAGTTGTTAGGGAACATATTTCATACATTTACTCCCAACAATAGTCACTTAATTAAACAACTAAGCCATAAACCACTTCTAATGGAACTAATCAAATAGGGATGGAACGTGCCATTAGTTTTGCCATATGTATTGATAGAAGAGTGCAAATAAATTTTCTTGAGATTCTACTATCCAATAAGACGTGCACGCAATACAAGTGGAATTCTTTCTTTATATATTTTCAAGGTCCATGGATTTTTTTATTTTTTTTTTTAATTTTAACAAAGGATTCTTGAACAAGATATCATTACAAATAATATCAACACATGGAAAATCCATAAATATAGATGTTTCACCTTCTTGTTTTTGTTTTTTAACGTCAAATTGAGAAACTATGTAGTCATCAATCGTCTCATATTTGATAAGAACATTCAAACTTACATTCTCCTTGATAAAAGCTTATTATTTAGCCCTCGAATGTCGAAAGAATCACCTTCAACACAATTATATTTATATCTTTCTCGGGTTATTTTCAATGAAAATCAAATCACTTCTATGCATCACTAGTATTTGAGATGATTCCAAAACGAAAACATTCAAGGAGGTGAAAGAGAATATATGCCCATAATTGGCCACACACCAACAACAAAACCCTAATAATGTACAAGTGCAAAGACGTTTCTTAAGGAATAATAAGTTCTTAATGCCATCGTTATCGTGTCACTTATTTCTTTAATGGGAGGTGTTAGATGGAAGTCATTTTCTTATTTGTTTTTGCCCCCAAAGGATATGGCCTTGGAATATTTAACTTCAAAAACCAACCCCCCGTCCATTGATGATTAGTTCACAAACTTCAATCATTCATGAACTATCTAAAGTGTTTTTAGTCTTAAAAAAATATTAAATTAATCATTTTTAATTATAAAAATACTATATGTATGCTATAAAATTTTGTAAAGAAGCAGTATCGGTCTCATGATTTTAAAGAAATGGTTCTTAGAAAAATAACAACTAATGAATTATTTTAATGTATTTATAAATAAAAAATACTTTAAAAACATAACCTTTACATCAATATTTATTTTCAAGTTTAGGGTAGCACTCATTAACATCATGGAATTGACAAATAAAATGGAGTTTAATGAAAATACTTATTTATTTATGTGACCAACCGCCGGGTTGGTGGCACAAACAAACAAATATAAATTGAAAGAGGGTGATGATACCGATATTAATGAATTGCAAGTGTTCATATATAATTTTGTTTCAAGAAAACAACTTATAACCCACCACTTGAAAATTTGTAAAACATAATTTATTTGTGTGATTCATTACATCACTTGAGTTTTTGGCAACGAGTCAGCCATTAATTGCACATAATAAGATAATCAAGATAAATATGAGCTATTTCACATAATAAAATAATCAAGATAAATATGAGCTACATCATCACTGATAATAGTAGGAATAGTGCACTCCATTAATCACACTAATAAATCCAACTATTAAGTTAATGGATTATTTTCGCAAACAAATTGATTTGTACCGACTTAGATAGTATTTAGAAATATAATTGAAATTATATTGTTTAAAAAAATTTAAATTTATTTTTGTTTTAAAATTAATTTTTTATGTTTTTAAATCTTTTTGATATACTAATATTAAAGATATTTTTTAAATAAAATTTTTTTAATATATTTTTAAATGAAAAATATTTTAAATATCAAGTATTATTATACTTTCAAATACATCTTTAACAAGAATAAATGCTTTCGCTTCATTAAGATTTATCCAGCAATTCTTTATGTGAATTCCCAACTCTCAATGATTGAAGATAAATTATTAAAAAAGTATAAAAAAAATAGTCAATAAAATATTTTCACTGATGGCGATGCCCTCACCAAGTGCCAAACATCCAACAAGCATGAAATATTTTAATTTTAACCCTCACCAAGTGCCAAACATCCAACAAGAGATGCATGAAATATTTTAATTTTTATTTTTTTAGAATTATTTTTATATTAATATATTAAAACAATATGAAAATACAAATAAAATTAAAAAAATTAAAATTTTTAAAAATACTTTTAAACACGAGAAGATAAATAATTTATAAAGCAGTTCCATGGACCCCACAAAACCCCACTGAGAAGTCAACGTCATGAGCCACGTGTCAGACAACGAGGGCTACCACCTGACGCGTGCGAGAGGGTGCCAGCATGGACAAGAAGTGAATGCCAGCTGGCAATAACCCGACGCAGATACTTGAGCTTAGGGAGAGGCATGAATGCAAAGTGGATTTGGAGGACAAAACAAAACGAAACAGAAACATAATCTGCTGGTCAGGGGCAAGCATAAAAAGATGAATGGTGGCACGTCACACGCTTGGTCACTGCAAAATTGTTTTTACTGGGACAACTCGCTCGAGATGCAAGGACAGCTCAACTCAACAGTGTCCTTTCTCTGTCCTTTCCCAGGTGAAATTGAGTTCCGTATCATCGTCGGATGCCCTGAGGCCCCCGACTCTTTCTTCTTAATAACATTAAAGGTCTCTGACATCCACTTTCTTATGGAGCTGTAATAATTTTTATGATTATTAAAATAATTTAAAAATATTAATTTAAAATAAAAATAAAATTTTAATGTTAATAACAATAGGTGAAAACTCACTTTCAAATACCCTCTAAATTTTGATTAACCAATCACTTTCATGAATAAACAAGATATACGTGTTGATATTTTTTTATAAATTATTAAATTATTTATAAATTTATTTTTAATATCAACGAACAAAAACTATTTAAAAATATTAAAAATTTAATTTAAAATAAAAAATATCAAATTTTAACAAAAATAAATAAATATAACAGCCTCCATCAACAAGCCATGCCGCTAAACAAATCATCATGAATGATTTTAAGTCATTCATAGAATATTAGTGAATTTGTAAAAATAAAATATCTTCTTACAATTTTGAAAGAAGCAAGGCGGTGTCTTAAAACAAAATAAAATAAATGTGAAAGCATGGCATGTTTGGCCAGCTTGCAATGGTGGCATGAAACAGGGCCACGTGTTGATTAGAAAAATAAAGACAAAATTTTAGTCCACTGGTTTGTCAACTAAATTTAGTCAACATGTTGGAAAAGTTAAATAAATTCTTGAGCTAAGGCAGCCAATGAGAATTCACATTTACCCTTCTAGTACTCTGCTAGGAGGGATGACATCATTGGTCATGCTGAATGGATCTATGTATTCTTAATAGATAAGCGATTAAGAGTGGTTACATTAGAAAATTTAAATATAATGTTTTTTTTTGTCTTTATTACCTAATCCAATATTTAATTGTTCTAATTTAAGGGGAGGCTAATCCAGGACACCTTGTTTTAAGAAATGATAAGATGAGAACATTAGATTTATATAAAAAAAATGAGCATAATTAGTTTCTCTCAAATTGAGAATTAATGCAGCTTAAATTTTTTTCAACATTAATAAAATAATAATTCGACACAAGCATTTTAAAAAATACAAAAAATTAATAATTAAGACTCGAGTTTAATAAGCTCAGTTAAATAAAAAAAATATAATTATAGTAAATAAATTAACAAAAAAAATTGACAACGTAAAAAAATAAAATTCAAACTCATTTAGGTTAGCATACCGAATTTATAACTTGATTGTAACATTAGGATAACTATGTAGAAAATAAACCAAATAAAACTTTGAAGTTCAATTATCAAGTAATTTAATATTTAATGGTTAAATTAAAAAAAAAAGCAACAAAAACAAAAGATTCATGTAAACCTGTTAAGATTCATATAAACCCGTTAACTTTGCGACCATAAAACCATAATTGAGATAACTCATTATAAAAGAAATTGAGAGAGAGAAAAAGCACTAAGATTAATTTCTAATAAAAAACAAATAACAATTAAAAAAATAAAGATTAAATTGGATAAAGATAAATAAAAAATAGCTTTATATTATGACAAAGAAAAGAAAAAGAAAAAAAGTCAGTTAGAGCCTAATCACTACTCCTTTATATACATGCAAAACATCAATAAAAATACCACAATGAAACGCCTCAAACACCACCTTAAAAAGAAAAGTTTGAAAGTGAGATAACGCTATATATATTGCCCTCTTGCAGGTGTGTACCTCACACACGTATCATCTATTTTCTTTTTAATAATATGTAAATTTATAAAAAACCTAAATCATCCTTAAATTAATTTGTTAATCACTAAAATGCTATTTTTAAAATAAAAAATGATCTTATTTACATGTTTGAAGATTTTTGCTTTTAAGTGTGATAGTCTTTACATTATTATTTTTTTAAAATGTAAAAAGATCATGTTGCCTCCGTTTAACCTCTTAACAATCAAGGATAATATAAATTTGGATACTATACTTTAAAAAGGATAAAAACTATAATTGTTCTTGGTTAAATTTTTAATGGTTCTCATGAAAAAAATCATTTTATTTCACTAACAAGTTTATTATTATTTTATTGAAAGAATAAAATAGTAATTATATTATCATTGTGAATAATTATCTGTCCAAGGTCATAGTGAATTCAGCTTGGCTTTTATTTTTTTTAGTTTTTTTTTAACAAGCTATTCATTATCTTAAAGAACCCTTAAAAACAAATATCCTAAAAAACCACAATTTAATTTGACTTTACATAATTATTTATTTTATTTATTAAATAGAAATCATAGCACGAGATTATTTAAGAGATCTACTCTCTGTTTCTGTTTCTAATCTACATGAAATTTATAAATACTGGTAAAATTTTTTTATCTTCAAATCAAATTCATAAGTAGATATTGGTTAAAATTTTTTACCTTCAAATTAATCAACCACATCATCTTAAGCATGTGTAACTATGCACTAAGCTAGGGGATAAGCTCAATTATTATTTTTTTAACATAGAAAAGAATTTTTAATATTTTTTTTGATAATATCATTAAATTTAATCTAATTAGTTAATTTTAATTTTTTTTACTTGACTTTTTATTTAGCTCAAATTTCAAATTAAACCATTTAAAAATTAATTTAATATAATTTAGTCAACTTATTTTATGATTTTAAGTTGATCAAATTAAAAATACCATGTCAAAGTAATTTTTATGTCATTAAATTTTAAATTTAGATTAGGTAAAGAATTTGGTTAGAAATTTTTTTATTAATGATTATTTTTTAAACTATTTTTTGCTTGAAACTAAATTAAAATAATATATTTTTTATTTTTTAAAATTTATTTATAATATTAACACATTAAAAAATATAAGAAATATTAAAAAAATAAATTAAAACTAAAAAAAGAAAAAAAATTCAAAAATATAATTCAAGCTAAACAATACCATTATGATGAATAGTAATTGAAGTAGTTTAAATATAAACCTCCACGAAGCCGTCCGAGGCACCTTTCTCTTCTTCTTCACCCCATTCTGACTGCTCCAACGTGTAGACAGGCAGCCCTTTTAGCTCGGTCTTCGCGTTCCCACCACCCCTTTCTCTCTCTAAGACACCCCATTTCTTCAAGAAAAAAAAGGGGTTTCAAAAGTAGTGTTTTTTCTAGTTCTTTCTTTAATGGCAAAATCAAAGAATAATGCAAAGGAAGTTTCTTACATATCAGTTCCATCACAAATAATCAATTCTTTATCTTCTTCTTCTTTACAATCTCTGCTTATTCCTCCAAAGAAACCATCAGCAAACAGGTTCTTTGGGTTGAAATGGTTTAGAAGTCCGAGATTTTGGTTTTTGGCTCTGCTTCTTTGTGGTTTTCTTGGTACGTTAAAGTTATGGCACACTCTTGACCCTTTAATACCGTTTTCTCCTCACCCTTGTGTGACTAGTCAGTCACAGCTGCAAGAGTCTTTTTCTAATGGGCATACAAGACAGCAGCTTGGTTTTGTTTCAAATGATGAAAGAAATGATAGAAAAGATCAAGAAGTAGGATCTGTGAATGCTCAGGAGCTAAAATTTGAGGCAGGTATTATGTCAAACGAAGTAAAACATGAGTCTTTGAAAGGTGTGGTTGATTTTCAGGGTGCAATATCTGGTGGGGTTGAAGAGGAGAGTGAGTTTTGGAAACAACCTGATGGGTTGGGTTATAAGCCTTGTTTAAAGTTTAGTAGTGACTATAGGAGAGGGAGTAAGCTGATTTTTGAGGACAGGAGGAAATATTTACTAGTTGTGGTTTCTGGTGGATTGAATCAGCAGAGGAATCAGATTGTGGATGCTGTGGTGATTGCAAGGATTCTTGGTGCTGCTTTGGTCGTTCCTATTTTGCAAGTTAATGTCATTTGGAGAGATGAAAGGTGAAAAAAAGAAAAGAAAAAAACTATTAAATCATTTTGTATCATAGGCTATGCAAACTAAATTTGTTTCCTTTATTGTCCATAAATGCTATATGTGTGTGTTTATTTAATTAACATTTGTGATTATGGTTTTATACGGTGAATGCAGTGAATTTTCTGATATATTTGATTTGGCGAATTTCAAGAGAGTTCTAGCAAATGATGTGAGAATAGTTTCATCATTGCCATCATATCATCTAACCAGAAGGCCGGTGGTGGAGAGCCAAACTCCTTTCCATGTCTCCCCTCAATGGATCCGCGCACGTTATCTCAAAAGGGTGAGAATTGTTTCTCAGTTTTTTTTCACCGCAGAGTAATTGCTTATCTTCTTTGTATTGATTATTGCTGATCAGTTTGTTGTTTGAAGTAGATGGCTTTTGCCACTTGTTCCTTGTTCACTTTGGAAAGTTGATTCAGCAAATGAAAAATAAAAAAGATGGGAAATTTAGAATGTAGGCATATAAGATAAGCTAAGCTTGGCAGCTGTTGGAAAGTTTCATAATTTTGAGGGCACAAATTGCAGTCTGGCACTCCAGTTATATTAATTGGCTCTGGTCTCATACTGATTGAATGGTTCTGTTTTTATGCTGGATGGCATTTTGGATGAAAGATTCTTTGCCTGTACATTTGATTCACTAGCTTCAGAGAAAGATTGATTCAATGTATAGCTGATTTTAGAGCGTGCTTGAAATTGTGGTAGATATTGGTTTTCAAAGTGTTTTTTTGTTTGGAAATGCATCAAAATATATATTTTTTAAATTATTTTTGAAATCATCATATCTAAACAATCAAAAAATACACAAAAAAAAAAAACCAATTTGAACAAAAACAAATTCAAATTTTTTCAAAGGTGCGGTAGGATTGCAAAAACAAACACAGCCTTAATATCAAACCTGGCTCGAGTTTTGTCCACGATTAGCATGTCCAGTGTATTTATCTCTCATTGGAGTTGTCATTTCACATTTGACCAGTATCAATGTGCTCCAGCAGATACCAATTGGCATAGCGGGTCTTACTTGGTTTATTTTGGTTCTGCAGCTTAACCGAGAAGGTGTTTTGCTTCTACGTGGTTTGGATTCAAGGCTCTCTAAAGATCTTCCTTCTGATCTTCAGAAACTTCGATGCAAGGTATTTTAAGATTTTTCTTGCTTTTTAGTTTTTTCCATTAGGTTGATGGCTTTTCAAAGTTGTGCTAAAATTCGGTCATTTGTGAATTTAAACTCAGTCTAGTGCTGTTCTCCATTCATATTCTCATTGTAGATGTTCTGATCTCGTATATTTTTTTTCCAGGTGGCATTTCATGCATTAAGGCTTGCGCCATCAGTTTTGGAGCTTGGTAACAAGATCGCAGAGAGGATGCAGAGCAAAGGACCTTATCTTGCTCTTCATCTGCGGATGGAGTTGGATGTGTGGGTGAGGACTGGATGCCACCCTGGTTTGAGCCATGACTATGACGAGATAATCAATAAGGAGAGGAAACAACGTCCTGAACTACTCACTGCAAAGTCAAACATGACTTGTCGTGAGAGAAAGCTTGCTGGTCTCTGCCCTTTGAATGCCTTGGAGGTTGCTAGGTTAGAATTTAATGCTATGCAAGCTGTTGTGTCAGGATTAAGGCAATGTGAATTCAATTTGCATAGTTTACCTATTTTTTTATGTTTGAACAATTTCTGAAGTCGAATTTTTATTTAATTTTAATTTATTAGGCTTCTTAAAGCTCTTGGAGCTCCAAAAAGTGCAAGAATATACTGGGCAGGAGGGCAACCACTTGGAGGGAAAGAAGCTTTGCTACCATTAACCAGAGAATTTCCTAATTTCTACAACAAGGAAGATCTTGCCTTACCTGGTGAACTAAAACCATTTGCAAACAAAGCTTCCTTAATGGCCGCCATTGATTATTTAGTTTCAGAGAACAGTGATGTTTTTATGCCATCTCATGGTGGAAACATGGGCCATGCAATCCAGGTACAGTCTGCCATCACTTCTTTGTTTGCATCTTGTAATTTTTACTCTTTCTAATTGTAGAAGCAAGTAGACTAAATATATGCATATACATATATTCTTCTCCAGCTAAAGCACTGACTTTAGCGAATGATTCATTTGTCCAATGGATCTTTAATGATCTTCATTTCATGGATTTAGAATCTCAAATGTGTTTATCCTGCTATCTTTGAAACTGAACTTTTGTTTTTGTTACAGGGACACAGGGCATATGCAGGACACAAGAAGTATATAACCCCAAACAAAAGACACATGCTCCCTTATTTTCTAAATTCTTCTCTCCCTGAAGCAGAGTTCAACAGAGTCATAAAAGAATTGCATCGTGACTCCTTAGGGCAACCAGAACTAAGGACTAGCAAAGCTGGAAGAGATGTTACAAAGTATCCAGTTCCTGAGTGTATGTGCAGAGACTCGCATACTCACGTCTTGTGATTGACACCAAAGACTGCCAACATGATGCAATTAGAATGCAATATGTGCAGAGTGCAGTGACTCGCATGCTTATGGTTAAATCAGTGCCAGCATGACGATAGAATTCATGAGAGCCATGTAAAATGTTCTAGGCAATGATGGCTCTATTGAGCTCCATCTTTGAAGTGCAGCTGCAGAAGGGGAATGCTTTTCCGAGTAATCTCATTTATTTATTCATATGCTCTTATACATGCGTGTATTGTACATGGTACGCAAGATAGGTATGTTACGACAAAATTAGTAAACTATGCAGTGTTTCGTTTGATTCTTTATAGCTTATAGGATACATCAGTTAATTCATTCTTTCTTCTAAATTTATGTAGCATAGGTTCACACGCTGTACATGTACAATAACTCATTTCCAGTGAAATATTATTATAGCTGGAAAGTGTTCATCTGTTTCTCAATCTTGTATCCTTTATTTGTGAGAAAAATAATGAACTTAGTCTTAGAATTGTTTGTTTTTGTTATAGAAATCGTGTTTTATGGAAATTTTGATTTTTTTTTTGATATTTTTGGATAGTTTTGAAGCGATACTGTTAAAAATAAATTTAAAAAATTTAAAAAATATTATGTTCATATTTTTAAAAAGCAACGATATTAAAATGCAAAACACTACCTTATAAGGCTCTGCGTGATGGTGTCTGGACACTAAATTATTACTGAGGTATTGTTCCACATGAGGCTATAGGCTCATCCAGCTTTTGGCATACACAGAGATGCTTACTCTTTGGGGGAGTTAGCTACGCGAACGACAGCCAGTTTTCGAGGTTTGTCTTTTGGGAATTTGTGGTATACGTTGTTTGAGCTTAATCCCAGTGTACTGCCACCCATATAATATATCATATTTTCCCTCTTGGAGCTTTGCTGCGCCCATGCTAGCAAGATTTAATATAGTTTGCCCTTGCTGCATACGTTGGTTGTGCTCTCTCCCAACATAGTAGCCAGTTTTTCAGACTTCGGTTGCTGATATTCATGCAGATAATCAGATTTCAGCGTTGGCTACATATATTCAGCTTTAGCTGCAATACAGATTTTTGGACAGAAAAGCTAGGTGCAATGAGGCAATGTCATTAAATGTGCGGATTAAATACGATTTCTAGATTTAAAAGAGTATAAAAAATGAAGAATTTTATTGGTAGAGTTACATATATAAGTTTCATAATTTAGAGATTTCAGATTGAGTTTCAGTTTAAATATATTTAGAATAAATGCTCAGCTAGTTCAAGGTAACTCAATTTATTGCGCTCACGATTCTTCAACACCCTCTTTGTTAATTTAATTTATGTTAATTTTTAAGGGTGTTATAATGATAATAGACAAGCTAATAATTTAACCAAACTATATGGTCAGAAAAGCATATGGTGAAGAGATTGCTGATAAATCTTTATTCATGGAGCTTATTTAGATGACTTCTGATATGGAAGTTATGTGGACATACTCTATGATTATTTGTTGCAACTTTCAAGCATATTAAATGGAGATGCTATTAGGAACTCCCTTCCCAGTGACACCATGACCAGAAAATGGCTTCAGGAGCTCATATGGAACAACTCCAGCTCCAGTCCTATTTTTCAGGTTCAAGTCAGTGTTCCTTTCATCAATTATCCCTTCGAGCTCCTTCAGTCTTCCAGTGAACTTTTCAAATGCAGCCTTAATGACAGGATTTTCTTCCCAAGATGGTTCTGTTTTCTCGCCGATATACTCCTCGTCAGGCGAATGGCTAGATAAAACATTCAGAACAGCCATCACTTTTGTTGCTTGAAGCTGTGTAGGGGAGCATTTTAAC
>NW_011499949.1:509157-509859 GCF_000495115.2 Populus euphratica
GTAGGGAAGCATTTTAACAGTGAAAGTTCTGGTTTCTTCAAGAAGAGCTTCCACTCCTCATCTGATGGTGACTCAGTTGGCATGTTGGTTCGAGCTATTGTTGGCCTGTTGGGGAAGTACCCACCATACATGTACTGGCCAAAGTTCACAGCTGCATGATGACCTGAAGTCACCCAAATTATTGTAGTTAAAACATGAACCAAGTTTTCTTGTGTTTTCAGGACAGGCCACCATGGTTCATCCTTCTTGTCTTCGTGGCCTTTAGCTCGCACTTCTGTCCACCATGCTTGAAGTTCTTTGTCGGACTCCACCATGCTTGCTTCTGGGTAGTAGTGGTTCACGTATTCACCAACCCATTCCTTAATTGCATCCCAAAGAACAAGACCGTCATTGGCAAATGGATAGTCTTCGATTGTCAGCTTCAGGCCATGTCTTGCTGTTGGATCCTCTACTGCCATTCCCCTGAAAGTTGATGAAGGCAGAGAATTGATGTGTTGAAATGACAAGGCCGTCCAAGAACTGTGGGATAAGGTTAGACAAACTCTAGACCTATGTATGTGCGTTACCTTCTAATTAGGTCAGCTGGCAGTGCTTCCGTATCGAATCTCCATAGCTTGTCATAAGCAACTGAGCTGAGCTCCATGCAGTATTTTCCAGGAGAGAAAGTGGTTTCAATTATTCCTGCTTCATTGATGAGACTTT
>NW_011499949.1:509869-510707 GCF_000495115.2 Populus euphratica
TTTCCAGGAGTAAAAGTGGTTTCAATTATTCCTGCTGCATTGATGAGACTTTCTCGCGCAAGAGCGTTGATTTCCATTGTGTATCGGAAATGCGGACGTAGAAGTCTATTGATAGGATGCATTGCACTTAGTTGCCTATTCGCAGCAATTATGTACGGCTCTGCACAGCAGTGTGTCCTTAGCCTGCAAAAAAAAGGTCCCAAAGTTTAAGTTCCATGATCATGGCTTCGAGTTTGTACCAATGAATGACAAGTAAGTTCATAAAAAAACATAATTTCTTTAACTTATCAAATCTTACAAGTGACATACTATTAATCTCAACTTAGACCTACCAGTGAATGACGAGCTGGTGGTAACCGGAGTCATGAGCACAAACATGAGCTTTAGCCAGCCTCCACAGCCAGCAACCAGTGGCATCGGAACTGCTGGGTGTAAACACTTGTTTCCATTGTGGCTTGTCACCGGATGGTGGCCTAGTGAGTTCAATGGCCAGAGGCCTCAAGGTTCCATTTTCCATGAGGAAGAACAGCGTCCGAGATCCATATAAAGTAGTTCCTTCAAGCTCTCTCACTTTGTTCACATAAGGCAAGTATAAATCATGATAATCCAACATAAAAATCCTCTTTTGTTTCATAGCCTACAAACCACCAAGATCCAAGAACTTAGTTTGGAAAATGTTGTGAAACAATACAAAATACAAAATTAGCTTGTTTACCAGAGTCTACACCCTTACCTCTTCAACAGTCATAATTCCTCCAATCTCTTTTTCCAAGAGTTCTGTTGTGATCATTGATTCAGGAGGACCATAGATTTCAGGGTCAAGCTTACTTGTTAGGGG
>NW_011499949.1:510784-515960 GCF_000495115.2 Populus euphratica
ATTCCTGCTCGAAAGAAGTCACAATAATCTTCTTACTTTTCTGTCACCCTTCTACCACTAATGCAAAAAAGATTCAATACGGATTTTCTTACCGTAACCAACTGTATGCTGAAAGGATTTAGGCCAGCCAGTGTTTGCCGAGAGAATTCTTCATCCTTGAACCAGGAAAATTTATCTCCTGCAGAAGAAACTTATTTGTAAGAAATTTATTCTATAAATATATATGTACGAGAAGAGGTAGAAGGGGAATCATACTATCAATCATGTCAGGAGTGTCAAAGAGCAACAATTCATCTCCTCCCTCTCTAAAAGTTTTCACAAGCCTTGGCAAAACCGTGCGGAGAAACCCTGGATTTTTCGGCTTAGGCAATGTAAGTCCTTCGTCGAAAAGAGAGTCTATGGCATTGAAGTAGGGGAATCCAAGTTTTGGATCTTCAAAAACAGACTCAATCGATGGCAGGAGCGCGTTCAACACAGACTTCAATGTTTTTGCTGAGAATGTGAATTGTTTCACCTCCGAGAACACCTCATCCCTCGGCACATAGTTAATGAGGCTTTTTGATTCCGACGACGGGTCTGCATTCATAACCAAAATAATTATCAGATATTCTAAATAGAATCATAAATTGTGAAATATTTCCTTTTCTTGTCATCAGGAATTTTGCTGACCCTTTCTAGTGCGCGGGCGTCCGGTTCTGCAACGCCTTGGGTACGGGCGCTCTTTGCCGCCTAGCACAGGCCTTGCTAGTTTACTGCTTATATCTGGAAAACCAAGATCATTATATGTATCGTAGTCATAGATCCTCTCATGTGACTTTCTCTCCCCTTCCCCATTTCCTCGTATGTCTTCCAACTCTTGCTCCCTTAGCCTCTTCAGTCCATCAGGGGTCTCGGAAGTTATGTAGGACTGGTTCATAAGCACATAACCAGATAAAAAAAAACTAAAAATCAACAATCAAAGCTATGATAATTCTATCTTATCAAAATAACAATACCGTGAGATTTGGATATATAATTTATATTATTTTTTTAATATATTTTTTTAAATAAAAATAACATATTATTTTATATTTATTTTTTATTAAATAAATAAAAATAATAAAATTAAAACTTGTGACTACTTAACCATAAAAACAATTGTGACTACTTGATTATCAAGACTTCAATATTATATCAAAAGAATTATTTTAATTAAATAATTTAAATTGTTAAATAAAATTTCATTAATTCAATAATTTAAATTGTTAAATAAAATTTTAAAAAATATATATAATTTATATTATTACATAACCATTTATTTACGTTGTTTTTCCCTTTTTCTCTTTCGTGAATTCATGAAAATTTTCTACATGGAGATTAGTAAGTTTATTTGCCGACAATGGAAAATCTTTAAATTTGTTGGAAAAAAATATACCTTGTTGGGAAAGAAAATTCTCTTCTTAGAATCATCATATTTGGAATGGGCCCATGAATCACATTCAACGTTGACGGGACCACTAGGGAATCCTTCAAGAACTATGTCCTTAAGAAAGATTTCCTTGTGATGTTGGTTCTCTACCAAAACTGCTCCAACCGCTCCAAATCCCGCCGGTACCGTGAATTTAGTCTCATATTTCACCTCATCATCCTTTTGGCTTGCTTTGTGAGCATAAGCCTTGATTGTTTCCTTCTCTAATCCAGTATCTGCCCAAAAATTTACCAGACATGTATCAGTTCATGAAAAAATTTATAGTTACATGCAACACTACCACAATATAGTAAAAAGAAAGAGAAAACAGAAGCACTACTTACTGGGATCAAGCTGTGAGCTAACAAGCTCCAAAAGAAAAGATTTACCAAATACCTCAGTCAACTCATCAAGAGGTATTGTTAAACCAATATTGGAGAAAATTCCACCAATTGTTACTTTAACAGTAACAGTTGCCTTAACTTTCACAGCAGTTTCTGTTGTTGATGGTTTTGATAAAACCCTGGCATTGCCAAGAGCTGCACGGATTGTAAAGTTAGCTTGCCTTTTAGGTAAATGTTGCTGCTTATAAATCGGAAGGCTGGGGTTTCCAAGGCTCAGGATTGAGGGTTTTGGTAAAAGTGATGACAAGGGTTTGGTGGAGTTGAGCTTTTGAATATGAGAGCTCATCATTTTAAGAGGTAGCGGTGGTGAAGTGTGGGAAGGAGAAGCAGTCTGCTTGGCTTGGTGCAATGAGAATTGTAGGATGGGTTGCATGTATTTATAATGCTGGAGGTTGGGGAAGGGGAGCCCCACAAGGGATCCATCTTGTGAGTTCCATGCTATCATGATACATGTGGCATGCATGTGTACAGCGATACAGTGATTATCCTTTGAAGTTGGAATTGCTTTGGAGATGAAAGAAAAAAATAAAAAAAAATTATTTTTTATTTGTAAAAAAAATAGTCATTTAGTATTTTAATTATTAGGATATTATTTGGAAATGCGGTAAAAATCATGTTTCTCAATTTTTTTGTTTAATTTTTTTATATTTTCAGATTGTTTTGATATGTTGATATCAAAAATAATTTTTTTAAAATAAAAATATTAATTTGATGCATTTCTAGATGAAAATCACTTCAAAAAACAACCGCTATCACACTCCCAAACACCCTCTAGAAACCCTAACTGGTATTAGAGTCTTAATAAGGAGATTGGTTATGTATAAGAAGGCCGTATCACCTTTAGTATGCTTTATCTAAAGTAAGTTGTATTATTTATTTATATGATATAAACAAAAATATTGTTATGTTTTCTATCCATTAGCATATCTAAAGTTTAAGAAAATTTATTATTGGTATGGAGATTTTTATCTAAACAAGTTAAGACACAACCATTCTAAAGTCAAAATATTTTTTGTGTATCTTTTCTTTGAATTCCATAAATATATCTTACATATAAGTTCATAATATTTGATATTAGGACAAAGAAAATTAATTTTTGATATTTTTTAAATATATAATAAACTTCTAAATCCAAAAATACATGTAAAAATAAAAAGCTTTTCTTTTTATTTTTTTAATATACTAAAATTTACAAATATAATTTATTTTTGAGAGACTTGATCAAATTAAAATTATATTTTTAAAAGAAAATTTTTTATTTCTGTTGTTTTTATGAAAGAGAATCGATTTGTTTAATACTAAAAAAGCACCTTACGTATAGGTCATAGTTCCAGATATTAAATATGTGAGGGTAGAAAAAAATAGAAAATTCAAATAATTTGCAAAATGATATTTTAAAAAATTTAAAATTTATTAAAATTTGGATAAAGACTGTGCTTGCCAAGATGCAAATAAAATATTTTTATCAAAGCTATTTGAACCACGTATCAATTCAAAACAAATTATTGTTCAACTGAAAACCAAACAATATCAAACATTCACACAAATTTTATTAATTTTCTCTACTTTGTTCAAATTTCATGGCAATCCAAATAATCCAAACATAACACATGAATCAAGATTTTAAGTTCAAATCAACATAAACTCAATCCTAAATCATGAACCCACATTAATATCAATTAGCAACCACAACTTTAAAAATAAACTCGCAATTCAACGCAAATTATCAAACCAAAAAACACACATGAATTCTAATTAACTAATTTTCAACCAGCCAAAAATATACACAACAATAATTAATTTTTCCTAAATTTCATAATGATAGAGCAATTTGTAAAAAAATAGTTTGAGTTTATAGATCGATCTTTTAAGGCATTTGAAATGTCAAATGTATACTAGAATAGGCATTGAAAGTTGCTAGAATAGTGATAATATGTGTGTCATGTGCCACTACTACTATTGGGGTGTGGATTCATGCATTGCCACTACTGGACAAACATGGTTGGTGGATTGGGTGCTCAACTGCCTCCTCTTTTCTCCTATACCAGTGGTGCTCTTTTATGCTTTTTAAGGAAAGAGATCTAACCTTTTAAAGCTTCGATCCTTTTATCTTTTCTTTCTCATGAGACTGTTGTTATGGTTGAAAGGATGTCGACCACTTCTAATGGCGACAAAAGGTGCTTTTAATGGTGATAGACGATGCCACTAGTAGGTCGCCTAAGGGCTGAGTTAATCTCAAGCTCGATGCTAAGGTGTTTGATTATTAAAGGGTTTGATTTTCAGGGTTTACTAAACCATTGGGTCTCTTGAGGGAAGTTGGGGTTGTGGGTTGAGATATGGAGGAGCTATCATGTGTAAGGCTAGTATATAGATAATTGTGATGAGAGGATATTTGGGGTGGAGAAACAATGTTGAGATATTAGATGGAGGGGATGATTTATGGTTGATGGTGGTCAAATAATGAGTGCCAATAGGGGCAAAACATGATTGGTTTGGGTGTTTAGTTACTGTTTGGAGGTTAGTTGTAACAACCCGGCCTAACATGTTGTATATTGTCCACTTTGACTCAACCCAACCCGGCTTCTATGCCTCACAGTTTTGTTTATAGCAGCTTATAGGCCTCAAAATACAGACAACATATTGGCAACCGGCACTAATAATAAAGTCAGTTACCATTCCCTCACTCACCGATGTGGGATATTACAATCCATCCCCTTTAAGGAGTCCAATGACCTTGTCGGCACAACCAGACAGCCAATGATGTCGGCTCTGATACCAAATTGTAATAGCCCGACCCAACATGTTGTATATTGTCCGCTTTGGCTCAGCCCAACCTGATTTCTATGCCTCATGGTTTTGTTTCTGGCAGGCTATAAGCCTCAAAACACGTATAACATGTTGAAACCAATATTACTAATAAAATTAGTTACCACTCCCTCCCCCACTCATGTGAGATATTATATTAGTGGAGTTGTTGTCTTGGTTTAATGATGTTGATAGCAAGTTGTAGAAATTGTTATTGTTTGCATGGTTAGAGGACAAGAGACTGACAAAAAATGAGGTTGTCATTGGTGATAACGAGGTGTCAATTCTTTTATGTTATTAACATTGCCGGCTAAAAAAAAAAAATGAAGTGTCTAGATCAAAAAATGATGGTGGGGTG
Source organism: Populus euphratica (assembly GCF_000495115.2). Classification (NCBI taxonomy): domain Eukaryota; kingdom Viridiplantae; phylum Streptophyta; class Magnoliopsida; order Malpighiales; family Salicaceae; genus Populus; species Populus euphratica. The sequence continues at coordinate 515,799 of NW_011499949.1, forward strand.
TTTGGTATGGTTGTTTTGGAAAAGAAGATGTGCTTTGTCAGAGGAACTATAAAGAGTGGAAGATGAAGGTTAAAGCTGTGGGCTCCCTTTTCTTGTATGGTTGGTGATTGTGTTTTTAAGATAAGGGTAGGGTGTTTTTTTTTTTTTTGTTTGAGTGTAGGG
>NW_011499949.1:516044-538843 GCF_000495115.2 Populus euphratica
AGGGAAAGAATGTGGGAATAACCATTTGTTTTTCTTTCTTTCCTTTTCTTTTTGGACTTGTTTTTTTATATGTGCTGTAACCACCACTTATTTATATGTAAAATAATTTGTCATTTTCCTCCTAAATGCTTGGTCTCCAAGTAATTAAAAAACTTTGATCCTTATTATTATTATATTTTTTGCATTTTTGATCTCCTTGATTTTTTATTTTTCATAAAACAACTTAAATGTCAACTCAATAAATGATTTTAAGGATGGCACGTTAAAAATTAAAAACGTTGAAAAGTAGTTTGAATCTTGAATTCTTTTAAGAAGATATTGAAAATGCTGAAAATGCATTCAAAATACATAGTTTTTATATTTTAAAAAATAAAAACATAAAAAATTAGATTATAACAATATTCATAGCTGTGTATCAATCATGAGATTTTATTATGATAATATACTGGTAATGAATTTATCAATAGTTTCAAGTACAGAAGGAAAAATGTTAACTTTAAATTTACGATCTCCTTTCTCCCTCCGAATTTGAAATCTCTAGTTATAGGTAGCATGGATGACTGGGTGTTAACTAGATCGAGGAGATGAAATTACTTTTAAGAATTTTATCACTTAAAAACCAGAAAAAATCATAGATATTATTATTTAGAAGCTCAAACCTTTACATGCATGTATTTTCTTGTCGCATTAAGAGAGAGAATGCTCCATTCCTGAACAATACCATGACCCAGTTTCTAATAAAATTCTAGCTATATCATGAAAGGAGCTACTCCAGATTCGTGTTATGTATAAATTCCAGTTAATTGTATTATTGCTACTATATATCCTAGCTAGGCGAAGTTTACCGAGGGCATGGTTTTGAAATACTGAACGTTCGTCGTGCTACTATGACACTAAGCTTTTCGTCTCCGAAAAACATCAAGTTATACAGTTAAGTTTTCGAAGCAAGATGGCTAAAGACGCGTATCATATTTATCTCAAAGGCTCGTCAAGAACCCTAGATGCAGCAGGGGGAGTGCTAGAACACCAGCGTAGAAGGCCACAAATGCTTACGTATTTCTTGATCCAGATCTACAATGGGGAGTCAGCTTATTGAAATTGCAACATTAGTTGTTGTTCCAGGATCTTGCAGAGGCCATATCTTGATATATAGCCGGATATGCTTCAGAAATTATGACTGCCCATGTTCTTCCGTTCATTAATTTCCAGCCAGCTATTGCACCGAATTTTAAATGGGACAAATATTCATTGGTAATATACGATAGATATAAATATTATTAATTTTGAAGATCTAAACAGACTGGAGATATTGTCATTGAAACTCTCAAAAACATTATCCTTATTAATATTATATAAGATCAGAGCTCCCTCCCATGACCATCCTGAGGCGAGAATTAGGTTGTGTGTATCTACTTGTTGGCGGTAGGTAGCAGCATAATAAATGTCAAGAAGAAGAAAGCAGTAGGACGAATTAACGTTTTTATAAACAAAATTCATCTACATTCACCGTCCAGACCATTACAAAATAGTTTGTGGTTGATTTCAGAAACGTTTTCTTTTGAACACATCCATTACAGCAGTTTCTAAAGTGCATCTTTCAAATATAAAAATATTTAATTGCATGAGTGAGCGAACAGTGTTCATGTCATGAGTCTATAAATTTCTCCCACCATCGCCTTGTGGTGGGTGGATCGTATATGATTTATATTAGCGAGCTCGTGACGGCTCACACTCATCTAATATTCACCGTTTGTGATACTATTTTGTGTTTTTTTAATACAAGTGTTTTCTATTGGTCTTGGAGAGTGCAATCTATTGTATTTTTTTAGAAGCGAGGTCGGATCATTTTAATTTTCATTAAAAAATATGCAGGCTTTTCTATTGTGATTTTAATTGGCCATAAAAAAATTCTCAATAAAAAATAAAAACCTTGTGCATGCATATACTTAAATAACTTAAGAATTATTCATGCCATTCAATATTAAAAAAAATGTTGTTAATGATAAATAAATACAGAAGCAGAAAAATTAAAAAATAAATATAAATTAAAATATTTAATTTTATAATACGGGTTATATATTTAATTATTGTCAACATATCCACAAATCATCTTTGGTAAAAAAAATTCAAATTACATCCAATCATTTATTCTTCACAATAATCATAAGCGAGATTACCCAACAAGCCTTCTACCCATTTTCAGCTAGCATGATCATTAAGTATCAGGACATATTGTTTTTATTTTCTTTGTAATATTCATCAATTGTTTTTATTAATCAATATCAATAATTATCTTCTTACTACAAAAAAAAAAGTCTATTAGCAACTAACTAATCCGTTACAGATAATATTAAAATCTGTTACTGATAAAACTCAACAACGGAATTAGCAACGGATAATTTCAGATGCAAATAATAGATACTAATTTTTAAACAATGGATTATTCATTGCTGATTTTTTAGTAATAGATTATCCGTTGCTGATTATGTAAATCAGCAACGGATATTCCGTTGCTGATCTGTTGCTAATCAACAATGAAAACTTTGTTGCTGATTTTTCTGAATTTTTTAAATTATTTTTCTCATCTATTGAATTTTTTTAATTATTTATGGATATTTAAAAAATTGTAGATAAATATATAAAGAACATAAATTAATACTAGAAATTATTTTATAAAAAATAATAACGCAAATAACAATAAATTTCATAATAAATTTCTAAATCTCATTAAACTTATATCAAAATAGATAAGTCACAATTTAATAAATATGTTCTATCATAAAGGTGGTGATTGGGGTGGTGGTGGAAACAAACCAAAACAATGCTGACCATCATAAGGTGGGATCGGTTTATGGTGGTCGAGGCCTAGGTCGATATACTGGATTAGACGGGAGATACATAGGTGTCGTCATCTGTGGAACCATGACACGACGAAAAAATTGTTGTCTTCTCCCAAGTGTAGGAGTGTCGAAGTAATAAATAACCCGGCAAGACCGGGGTTGAACCACAAGGAGGTTAATTGTACAAATTATAAATAACAATAATACAACAACAATAACAATAACAACCAAGTGCAGGAGTGTCGAAGTAATAAATAACCCGGCAAGACCGGGGTCGAACCACAGGGAGGTTATTTGTACAAATTATAAATAACATAACAACAACAACAACAACAACAACAATAATAATAATAATAATAATAATAGTAGAAGAGAAGAAGAAGAAGATGATGAGAACTTGGAGATGGAAAATTAATGTAAGGATTAAACAATAATAATAACAAATGTCAAGGTTAGAGGTTCCACTAATGGTATATCAAACAAGTATAGTATAAACTCTTATTATTGAATTGGAAACCACACACAAAGGAGGTTCCAATCAGATTATATATTGTTAACATGATTACATTAGTCATCTTATTCGATTAATGCTAGTACTTATAAATCTCATCAAGCATTCATGATTATAACTTATGTTAACAACAAATTAAGTTCCTTTTATAGCTCAGGTGTCGGTTATACCATATAGTATGATCTCGTCAAGCATTCATGATTATAACTTATGTTAACAACAAATCAAGTTCCTTTCATAGCTCAGGTGTCGGTTATACCATACATTATGGGCTATGAAAGTGCCAAGCATTTGTTGTACCAAGTGTTATACAACATAAATCAAGATTAGTCGTTTAACAAGCAAAGTATTAAAGAGTGAACAAGATAACAAATACAAAACATGTTAGTATCAAACATTAAATTCCATATTAAATTTACATTATACTTATTCTTACACCATTAGTGTAACCTTTTCACCTTGATATAATAAACTTAGCTAGACATGTAACGAGCTTTCGGCTAATGACTCCCAGACCAGTTGGTCTTAGGGCATTAGGTGTTAAGACACCCCTACGAGCTTAATAACTCGGGTCGCAGATACTGATATGTAGATAGTGCAATGTTTGATTCCCTTAAGTTTTTCTCCTTAACCCATGTAACAAGTGTTGGGCCAATAGCTCCCAAGTCAGTTGACTTTAGGGTATTAGGTGTTAAAACACCCCTTCGGGCTTAATTGCTTAGGTTAGGGAGGCTACGAAACCAAACTTATCTACATTTTTATTATTATCATTTTTTTCTTTTTTTTCTTTTTTTTTTCATTTTTTTTAATTATATACAATCCCTTTCCCTTAGTTGTTACCTTTAACAAAAGAACATAAATAATGTAATAATCTAATGTGCAACCCATAATCATATGTTAAAGTGTGTGTGTGAAAATTAAGGTTTAAGAATACATGTTAAATGAGTATATGAGCAGAATTAAGTGATAATAATACGAGAGTTTGTAAACTGAATATTTCAAGAAATATTATGATAGACCTTATTAAGAATGGTTACTAAGATGCGTCTCAAAAGTCATAAAAATATCTCCTTTACTCTGCCATCATAGTAACAACAATTTTGTACATGCTTTATGAAATAGAAGTTTTTTTTTCAACTACTACTCTCTCCCCCCAACCAAAACGAGACATTGTCCTCAATGTTCTAAGGTAGAAAGATAGAGTATAAAAGATATCACCTGAAATAACAAACATTGACAAACCTGAAACACACTTAAACAAATATAAGAAACAACAAAACACAAATATTATGCTATTAATAAAACCAAAAGACACAAGTTTTTACAAACAAAAATTCAAATCGCAGTTGTGATTGTGGCTCACATCTTCCCTTGGTTTTACGTCCAAGAACGGCTTAAACACCTTCTATGGGTCGAGGATAGGCTTCCCATCCAGTTTTCTTAAAAACCGGCAAATAGGGTTTTTTTTAGTCAGATTCCCAAGACTATGTCGAGCATGTTCCTTATGAAAATGGGTTCATAAGTCATGAATTACACGATACTTATCTCGACTATGATGAGACTTAAGAGTCAATAGAAGATTATCTAAAGACTCTCTGTGTTTTGAAATAAATCCCACCTTTTGACAATTTTCACAGGTTTTGCGGAATGCATGTGATTCCTTGAATATGGTGGGCCAATAAAATCCGGTTTGTAAGATTTCTACAATCCTTTTTTTTTACGAGAAATGATCCCCACGTGCCTTAGAGTGACAAAATTTAATGAAATTACTTACCTCATTGTCGGGAATGCATCTTTGAAATATTTGATCAGGATAATAATAAAATAAGTAAAGGTCATCCCAATAAAAATTTTGCACATTGCTTAAAAATTTTCTTTTGTCTTCGGTACTCTAGTGAGTTGACAAAAATCCTAAAGCAAGAAAATTGATATGTTTAGCAAACCAAGGCATTGAACTAAGAGAAAATAGAGATTCATTAGGAAAGTAATCATTGATTAGTGTGATGTCGGGTGTCGAATCTGTTGTCACTTTTGATAAAAGATCCGCATCAACATTTTCGGTGCCTTTTTCATCCTCGATTTCTTCCTGATTGGTCATGGCATGAGGAAATGGAAGTGCTGGCAGGGAATCAGTCTTTTCCTTGCAATATTCATATTCAACCCCTTCCTTACCTTTAAAGATTGACTCATCATCTTTCTCACAAGGTTCAAGAGTGGGTTTTTTAATAACCTTACCACTGCGAAGAGTGATGACTGATTTGACTTGATCCATGTGTTGACTTCCAGAACTACTTGCATTTACATTGTATTGCTCCTTGGGATTTTGCTGTGGTTGAGATGGAAACTCACCTTTCTCTTGAAAACTGAGAGCAGATGTGAATTTTGCAAGAGTATCTTTAAAATCTGTTATGCTTTGAGTAAGTTGAGTGTTGATTGTCTCTTGCTTTTCAATGAATGCATACAAAGTTTCCTTAAAATTTCTTGTAGGAGGTGGAGCATAAAAAGGTGCATATCCATGGGAATTTTGAAAATTATGGTGTGCTTGAAATTATGGTGGTGAAGTTTGTGCACTGTCACTCTTCCAACTAAAATTTGGGTGATTTCTCCAACCAGGGTTGTATGTTTGTGCGTATGGGTTGTGATTGGCCCTTTGGAAACTGTTTAAAGCATGGGTTTGTTCATGGAGACATTCCTTAAAAGAAGACAAGGTTGGATAATTATTGGTTGAGTGTTCATTTGTTTCTCAGATTTGACACACAATGTTTTCAACAGATTTTAATTGACCACTTTTTTTTCAATTCTAGTGCCTCGACTTTTCTAGCTAAAGATGCAAACTTGGCTTGGAGGTCATGATCTTCCCTAAGGTTGTACATACCTCCATTAGATGTATGAGGTTGAGTTTTACTCGGTGCCTTATAAGTACCCATGGTGTCCCAATTTTGAGCATTTTCAGCTAACAAGTCTAAGTACTCCATTGCTTCATCAGGGTCTTTATCTTCAAAAGTTTCATTGCACATCAATTCAACCATTTGCCTATCTTTAGGTGTTAACCCTTCATAAAAATATGAAACCAATCTCCATGTTTCAAAATCATGATGAGGGCAAGTACTAAGCAAGTCTCGATACCTATCCCAACATTGGTAAAATGTTTCTCCTGGTTTTTGAGTGAAAGTGGTGATTTGTCTCTTGAAAGAGTTTGTTCTATGAGATGGGAAAAACTTCTTTAAAAACTGTTGTTGCATTTCATCCCAAGCACGAATGGATCCTGGTCTCAAATTTTGTAGCCATATTTTAGCTTTATCTTTTAATGAAAAAGGAAAAGGCTTTAATCTGATGGTGTTCATGCTACAATTTAAATTATTATATGTGTTGCACACCTCCTCAAATTCCCTTAAATGCAAGTATGGATTTTCCAATTCTAAGCCATGAAAAGAAGGTAAAAGTTGAATAATACCTGATTTAAAATTAAAATGAGATGCATCGAGAGGAAAAACTATGCATGATGGTGCACTTGTTCTTGTGGGATTCATGTGGTCTCTAAGTGTTCTAGCACGGTTATTCTCATTATTCTCATTATGAAGTGATTGATTATCTTCTTCGGCCATATTTTCTGAAAATGATGAGGATACCCTACAAAGTCTACCACTTGATGTACGTGACCACACTCTCATGCACGTAAAGAAGAAGAAACAAGAGAAAAGAAACAAAGTTATATACAAGAAAAGTGAAAAGAGAAAATAAAATAAATATTATAATTTATACAAAACTTAACACGACGAAAAGATTGTTGTTAACTTGACACGACTAAAAGATTGATGTCTTCTCCCAAGTGCAGGAGTGTCGAAGTAATAAATAACCCGGCAAGACCGGGGTCGAACCACAGGGAGGTTAATTGTACAAATTATAAACAACAATTATAAAACAACAATAACAACAACAACAATAGTAATAATAATAATAATAATAATAATAATAATTAATACAACAACAATAACAATAACAACAACAACAACAACAACAACAACAACAACAACAACAATAATAGTAATAACAATAATAACAATAACAACAACAACAACAACAACAACAACAACAACAACAACAACAACAACAACAACAACAACAACAACAACAACAACAACAACAACAACAACAACAACAACAACAACAACAACAACAACAACAACAACAACAACAACAACAACAACAACAACAACAACAACAACAACAACAACAACAACAACAACAACAACAACAACAACAACAACAACAACAACAACAACAACAACAACAACAACAACAACAACAACAACAACAACAACAACAACAACAACAACAACAACAACAACAACAACAACAACAACAACAACAATAACAAGTATAGTATAAACTCTTATTATTGAATTGGAAACCACACACAAAGGAGGTTCCAATCAGATTATAGATTGTTAACATGATTACATTAGTCATCTTATTCGATTAATGCTAGTACTTGTAAATCTCATCAAGCATTCATGATTATAACTTATGTTAACAACAAATCAAGTTCCTTTTATAGCTCAGGTGTCGGTTATACCATACAATATGGGCTATGAAAGTGCCAAGCATTTGTTGTACCAAGTGTTATACAACATAAATCAAGATTAATCATTTAACAAGCAAAGTATTAAAGAGTGAACAAGATAACAAATACAAAACATGTTAGTATTAAACATTAAAGTCCATATTAAATTTACACTATACTTATTCTTACACCATTAGTGTAGCCTTTTCACCTTGACATAATAAACTTAGCTAGACATAATGAAAGAAAGAAAAATAAATAAACAAAATAAAAACATAAATAAGATAAAAGTTAACTAAGAAAATGAAAGGAAATGAAAGACATAAACTTGATATTAATGAAAGCAAAGCATAAGCAATACAAAAAATACAAGGAGAGAAAGGAAGAGCATGATCTTGATCTGAAAACTAAGATGCCTAAATGCATGGCAAATGCCTCCTTTTATAGGCCAAAATTGGGAACTATTGATTTGATGACTAATTGATGAGTGGGTGGCCAACTCTTGACTTAGTGACAATCCTTATCTTCTCTTGTCTGCCCAAAATGTCATTTATAACGTCAAAATTAGAGCCACTCAAAAAATGAAAGTTGTAGGCAATTGTCTCAGCTTTCTTGTGTAAAAACTTCAGCTCATTTGGACTTCTAGAACTCTATATATGGCCAAAATACTGAATAGTGCTCGGGTTGGAGGACAGATTCGGGCTTCTTTGTTGTTGCTATAATTTGGACTTGAAAGTGTCCTTTTTAAATCTTGGGCTCCATATGAACGTTGTAGGCCTATATCTTACCTTTCCATCCATATAAAGTAGACCTAAATCTGAGATCTATAGCTCCAGATATGACCTAATTACCAAATAGTGTTCCGATTTGGATTGCACTGACATCTCTTTTCTAATTTTGGTCATCTCTTTGCCCTTGCAATTTAAGTTTTTAAAGTCATCAATCAATTATTTCAGTTATGTGATAGGCCTGCATTTAAAATGAACATTTACCACAAATTAAAGGTATCTTATATTATTAGATATATTATTATAAAACATGCTTTAGTTAAGGAGTTATTGATACTTCAAGTGCAAAATGATGATATAAAACCATGATAAAAATGCACTTTTAAGTACTAATCAAGCCACATATGACGGCATAGATAAAGCCATAGGTGCCGACATACATTGATCCATATTTGATACCCAAGCTTGGTATCCTATATTACCAAGAAAGTTTTTGATTGAGGTCATCTCCTGTTGTAATGATAAAATATGACCATCTCTTTCCTTTATTTGCTTTTTCAATGCCTGATTGATGAGCTAGGAGGTGTTGATTCCATCGTATATGATTGTGATGAAGCACTCGTACTAACCATGGATTTTGGCATACCAGGTGCACCATATATTCTATCCTTTGTAACTCCTCCTATAGCCACACACACCAAGCTGCTCCATCAAATGAAGGATGATTTTCCCGATCAGCTCCATATCTTGAAATCATCTCTTTTTTGTAATTCTCCTACAATACAATTAAATATACTAATAAATTCATTTATATTTTAAATAATATTAAATTACATTAAAAAATACTTATAACAACTTTTTTAGACTTGTTATCTATGAATGTTTCAGGCTGCTTAGCACTCTGATGCAACACCGAAAACACATCATCCCATAGAGGTTCTTTTCCACCTGCTTTTTCTTGCTATCAACAAACAAAAAATATTAGAAAATATAAATATAAAAATTTAAAGTCCATTATAAAAAATATAAACAATCCTCACCATGCTAGCTCCATATGATGCAAATGACACCGTACCTCCAGAATAAGTGCTTAATTTACCATCTATTTCAGTTAGCCGATTATTTCTTGCAGATTTTGATCTCCTTTAAAATTCTGAAGTAGACCAAATTTCTTTAATCATTTGATTCCAATCATCATTGTGTATCCAAATTGGACCTTTATTAATGCAATCCATAATATTTGTCGTATTTCTGTCAGACATAGCTCTCTTACGAGCTTTTGTCAATTGCTGGTTCAAAGCAATTCTAGTCTTATTTTCCCAAATCTTATGAACAATTGGTTCATTATCCTCAGAAAATATATATTTTTTTTGTATATAAAAAAAACAAAGCTCAACATAATTGTTAACTAGCCTATATAATTACAATCACACAATCAGAAGTAAAAAAGATGAACAAAAAATATTGATAAAATAAAAATTTCTTAAATAGGTCATAAAATGTAATTTAATGTCTTATATTCTAATTATTATAATATTTTTTTGGTATATACCTTACCATTTCTTAATATATTCCTAAAATAGAATTAATTTGTCTTATATCATAGTAATATGACATGTTCTAACCTAATTGAAGTCGTTAGAGATGCAAAAACAATTATATATTAATTTATGTTTTCAATCAATAAAAAACTATTTTTTACATTAATTGTATCTAAGAGGTTCGTATTTCATTTTGGTCTTCACTTCCATAAAAAAACTATTTTTTACTATAGTAATAATCCTTGCATCTAAGATATGGTATGCATAGAAAAAAAGAATGTAACATCCTCAAATATAATATCATGAAATTTCAAACATTTTTTTACTAATGTCAACTATTGAATGATATATCTAAAATTATGGAAATTTTTTTAAAAAAAATTCAGCAGAATCTCCTTTATTTTTATTGGTACCAAGTTGTCGTACACTTCTATTATATGTCATTACAACTACCATCTTGATCCAATCATCCTGGATCACATCCCATTCATCAAACAATCTCTCAATACATATATTTATTAATATATTCAAGTCTCATAATATTAATTAATAAGTCAACATAATTATGTCTAAAATAAAAATGTATAATCTCATACCTTAAACTCTTTAAAGAGTTTATCCTTATAAGTTGAACCAACTTTTTCCCAATTATGCCATGGTCCTTTAAAATTTGATCACAAAATAAGTCCGATCTCACGCCCACACGATGAGTTATTGAAGCTTAAAAAAATGACAAAGATTCATTAAATTAATAAAGCTTAAAAAATAATTATAAAACACAATAACATTATAAATTTCAACTTACTCTATTGTTCCATATAAATGAAGTTCTTTTTTTTTAGTAATTGGATCCTTATGTGTGTCAAAACCCTTCTTTTGAACCCGTTGCTCATGATGCATTGGAGAAGATGTTGAACCATAGATTGAAGGGATGTCATGTCGATCCTCTGAATCTCTAACATTAAAATCATCTCTCTCATCACCTAATCCTCTTGCATTAACATCATCTCTCTCATTTTCATCATTATCACCATCTACTCTCTCATATTGTTCTCCTTCATCTACCTCAACTCTCTCATCTCCCATAACATTTTTGCCCCTCCAATCATAATAACCCCCATCAACATTATATCCCCTAAAAGTATATGGGTGATATTGAGGAAAACCTTCTTGAGTTTGAAGTAAATCTTGAAAGCGAAAACCCTTATACGATTGATAATCATCCCTTCGCCCATAATATTGCCGAGTAGGATTATAGCAATCATGCAACTCATGATGAAAAGGTTGATGAGAAATGGATGCTTGGCTATTTGGCCCAAATGAAGGGCCATTTGATCTAAGATGAAGTGGTCTTATTACTCCTGGAAGCTAATATAGAACCACGTCGAGGCATGTTAGATACCTGAAATAGAATAAAAAATTAACATCAATAAACAACATTATAGAATAAATATAACTGAATTATTTTTAATTATTGAATATGAACTAACTAATACAATAAAAAAATAAAAATGAACAAAATAATTATTTTTAATTAATACCATTAATACAAACATAACTTACATCATTTAAAAATAAGTCCAAATACAATAAATAAAAATAAATTTTACAATATATCATCATTATGTTGCTCATCATTATCATCACTCATAACCACATCATCATCATCGTAATCACCATTAACATCATCATCAAATTCTTCATCTAAAACCCTTTCAACTTCTACCCAATTTGCCTGTAACTGAAGCAATTCATAATGGTTGATTTTTGTATAATATGATGCTTCAACAACCATATTTGGATCATCAAGTGTTTGAGTAGGAAAGACACAACATGGTTGAGAAATCTCATCAGACTGAGTGATATCAAATGATCTTATATTGTTATAGTCTTCAATAAATTCACCCATGTCAATGCTATAACGACTTCTAGCAGTTGTCTTAATTACCGCCCACCATTTATTATCAGGTGGACATGTATAACAGACTTGTTGACATTGTTGTGCTGGCACAAAATCTTCATTTCCATATAGTCGAGAAGTATGCTTGATTTCAACCAAACCATTTGAACGATGCATTCTAATTCCTCTTCTTGTATCATACCAATAGCATTTAAACATGAATACCTTGCACTTACTCCCCAAATATTTTAGCCGAACAACTTCTTCAAGCATTCCATAATAATCACATTCATTGTCATCATAGCAACTTTCTTTCACACAAACCCCGTTATTCATCGTCTTTTTAAATCGACCATAACTTTGAGTGTGAAATTTGAAACCATTCATATAATACCCATTATAACATTTAACTAAAATTGAAGGGCCCATAACAAGTGCAAAGATTTGATTCCCAATTCCATTTGATTGATATTCAACCTACCATAACATTTAACACCATAATAAATATTTTTTTCAAAAATAAAATAATTTATTAAAAGAAAAAATTGCATTAAAAAAATAATTATATAAAACTTTTTACATTATTTTTTAACCAAATTGGAAAGATCTCCTCGTATAAGTTTTCTATTTCAGCATCGCTCGCATGTGGTTGTTGTGACTTTAGCTCTTGATGACATTGCCTAAATTATAAATAGTTTATTTTTAAATTAAATTATTAAGAATGAAGTATATAAAAAAAATCCATACTTACTCTAAATAGGGCTTCAATTCTTCACAGTTGAAACAAATATAGTTATGTGCAATTTTCATTTCGGCATGTGACAATTGTCTTCTATACGATCTTCTGGACAATTTTTTCCCCGAGTAAGAAAAAATTAAAAGTTGTCCATCAAGACTTTTAAGGCCACCCTCATCATTCTTTGGAACTCCATTCCATATTGTTTGCACGTCATCACCAAAATAATAAGATGCAAAATTGGTAATTTCATCAATCAAATATGCTTCACATATGGAACCCTCAACTTTAGCTTTATTGGTCACTTTTTTCTTCAAATAAAACATATACCTATATCATTGATATCAATTAGTTTGAGAAAAAATGGAAAAGAATAAAAAATAATATGACATGAAAACATACCGTTCAAATGGATACATCTATCGATATTGAACGGGTCCTCCAACTTTTACCTCATAAGGTAAATGTATTGTCAAGTGTTTCATAAAGTCAAAGAAGGATGGAGGAAAAATCTTTTCAAGTTTGCAAATAATTTCAATGATATTCATTTGCAACAACTCCATGTGTTGGACATTTAAACTTATAGCACTAATATCCCGAAAAAATACTGACAATTCAGTTAATGAGTCCTATAGTGGCTTAGGCAAGTAAGGTCGAAAAGCAATTAGAAGAAGTCTCTGCATAAAAACATGACAATCATGACTTTTCATGTCTGAAACCTTACATTGTGCCTCTTTTACATATCGTGAGATGTTTGAAGCATAACCATTAGGAAAGGACAATTCTTTCATCCATGACAACACTTCTTGTTGTTGTTTCTTGAAGAGATAATAAGTTCCTTTAGGTTTGTAAACCTGACCACTTGCATCTTGTTGCAAATGTAAGTTAGGCTTCTTACAATACAACTGCATATCCAACCTAGCCTTTACATTGTCCTTACTTCTATCAGGACAATCCATTACTATATAAAAAATATTGTCAAAGAAATTTTTTTCAATGTGCATGACATCAAGATTTTGTCAAATCAAATTTGTATGCCAATATGAAAGCTCCTAGAAAATGCTTTTCTTCACCTAATTGTGTTTAACACCAAAGCCTAGTATTTTGTCATTGTGAGATGAACTTCTAATATGCCCCTCTGTAAAATTAGACACTTCAAAGAACATTTCTTAACCAGATCGACGAGGTAAAGGAGGGAGCCATTCTGTTACTCCTTTCAAAAACTTGTCTGATTGATATCTATATTGGTGATCCATAGGTAAGAATCGTCGATGATAGTAAAAAAATGTTATTTCCCCCCATGCTTTAATCTAAAAGCTTTACTATGCTCCATATAATAAGGACAAGACAACTTGCCATGAGTACTCCAACTCGATAACATACCATAAGCTGGAAAATCACTAATGGTCCACATCAAAGTTGCCCTTAATTGAAAATTTTCCTTCCTATATATATCATAGGTATTAACACCATCAAACCATAGCGTTTTCAACTCATTAATTAATGGTTATAGGAAAACATCAAGCTTTTTCCCCGGATTCTTCGGCCCAAGAATAATCATTAATAAAAACATGAATGGTCATGTCATGCACTTCCAAGGAGGTAAATTATAAACAGTCACAATTCCTAGCCAATAACATGAATGGTCATGTTATATGGACTAAAACCATCAGTGCATAATCCTAACCGAATATTTCGTGGTTTTGATGCAAAGTCTTGATGGTCTTGATTAAACTTCTTCCATGCCTCCCCATCAGATGGATGCACCATAACTCCATCATCTGACCTATGAAAATGATGCCATGTCATATCTTTGGCATGATGTGGAGACATGAATAGCCTTTAAAGTCTTGGTGTCAAGGGAAGTATCGGAGTTATTTCTCTGACTTATTAGAACCTTTACTAGTGGGATTTGTAGGTTTGTATCGTAAACTTCCACAAAAGTCATAATTTGTTTTCATTGCATTTACCCCATAGTACAATATACAATAATTAGGACACACATCATATTTATCATAATCAAGTCCAAGTGGCCGCATAAATTTCTTGGCATCATAGAAACTTGAAACCAAATTTTCATTATTAGGCATGCAACTTTTTGTAAATTCAGTAAATTTGTTGAAGGCAGTCTAAGTCAAATTTAGAGTTGACTTCATATTAAGCAATTATAATTTAGATTGCTGGTTACACCCATCCCATAAAGACTCCTCTGCAGCTTTAAGTAATTTATAAAATTTATCTACCTCTGGATTTGGAAGTTCTTTTGCTACCATAGGACTAGAAACCATATCATTAGAGTATGTATCATCAACCCCCATTGCATGTAGAACCATATTCCTATATGAATTTTCTTCAAAAATATCATTCACAACATGACTGCACCCAACTGATGAGGGTCCAGCAATTATTGGTTCTGAAACATAAAGCTTTCCATGTACAGTCTAATTTTCATATAAGGTAAAAATCCTCTTGAAAACAAGTGCTTATAAACATCTTCGTCCATTAAAAACTTCTGATTTTTGCACCTAACACAAGGACATCTAATTTTACCTCTAGATGTATTTTCATCAATTGAAAATGCAAAATTGATAAATCTTCGTACACCTGCAATAAATTCCGGACAAATATGACCATCCCTACGATGGTGATACATCCATGATCGATTGTCCATATTAATCTATTTAACATAATTAAAACCAAAAAAAAATTAGAATATTATTTAATATATTTCTTAATCTATATTTAAAACTTTATATAACAAATTATCAAAATAACTTCATTAATAACTAGCTAATAATTTAAAAATGAAAAACTCTTACAATACATCTTTATTGCTAATTGTTTTTACATTCTCTAATTGAGAGATCATAAGATGTGATTTAATTTAACATTAACTAAAATATCACTGAATTTGAGAAAAATCCAATGTAAACATTGTTAATAAAATTATCAATTAAGATATTTTTTTGTTTGAGATGAAACACCGATATATTATTTATTTTAAATTTATTAATTGTTGGTTGATGAAAATCTATGGATATTATGAATGTTTATATTAAAATTTTAAATTATTTAAATTATATAAATTTTTACTTAAACTATTAATTTATGTGTGCATATGATTTTGGAGTTTCATATATACCTAGTTGTTAACTTCTCATCTCATGCACTGCTCCCATATAGATTTTTTACAAGAGGCTTATTCAAGAAGTTGTGTTTGTGATTGCTTACTTCTAGAAAATAAGGTTTTATTTATGGTGTGACTATGATTATATATTGGCAGTGAAATATATTAGATTTTACTGACCAACAGTACTATATGAAGAAATAATAAAACATGCCAAATTGTTGTAATGAATCTTATGTTAAATTTTATATGTAACAACATTATTTAAGTATTGTGATCTAAGTAAGAGTAAATATTGCATTAGCATGCATGTGTTTAAGCATTTTTGCATCATGACTCAACATGTCAGGACAATGTTTAAAATACTGTTAAGCTATATGACGCTTCCACTTCCTCCAATATTTTTAGCAGAGACTGTAGCAATACCAAATTGAGTAAGGGCTTTAAATGAAGGGATGGTGAAACTTAAAAGTTTTCTTGGGCTCCCTAAAAAAAATGAAGATGAAGCTCAACAAATGAACACCTAAATAAAAGCATGGTGACGCACACAAGCAGTGCCATAACTAAAAAATTATTGAAATTGCACAAATGATAAGAAGGCTACTGCAAAGAAAGCTCCTTTTCTAGTCTTTTCCGGTTTTTGTAACTAGTAATTTATACCACTAGTTAGGATTACATCTTTTTGCATGCTCTGTTTTTACTAGTTACTACAAAGAAAGCAATAGTTTTGCAACTGTAGTTAGGCTACTTTCCACAGCATTTTTCATGCTTTGTTTTGCATGATCTGTTCAACATAAATCTCAACCCCCCCTCTCTGTATATTTTTTTTTTATACCTCACCCAGTTAATAAATTTAAAATAAAATACATTACATTAATAATTAAAAATATTAACATGTGATAAAAGCCATATTTAACAAATAATTTGCAAAAAATCAAACAAAATTATTATTCTCATCAATAAAATTAGTTAATAAAAAAAATACATTATCTCTAAATTACAAATAAAATCTCTTAAATATGGGTTTCTAATTATACCTGCTTTAATTTGTTATACCGTTTGCAAGTGGATTCTTAGGAGCACAGCACGATTCTTTGTAAATGGAAGTACACCACAACACAGTTCTTTGTAAGTGGGTGCACACCACCGTCTTTTGCAAGTGGGTTCTTGAGAGCATAACATAGAAGAACTTAAAGAAAGCAAAAGTGGGGTTATTGAAAAGAGATGTTTTGGAATTACATGTTCCTGGACATTAATTTAAGAGAAAGTGACAGAGGAGGGGTGGGTTTCTGGAAAAGGAAGAAAGGGGCAAATCGATTGGGTTAGGGTTTTTTATGTGGAGAATGAAAGTTGTTTGATTTTGAGTTGGAGTAATTAATTATCTCCTCCTGGGTGTTTTTTTTGTTTATATACTTGTACAAATTATATACCGTGTGGGGTGTTTTTTTGTTTATATATAATTCAAATTTTGTTCTTTTTTTTATCAGCACAGTCATTGTAATTGCATTAGCAACGGATAATACGTTGCTGATTTTTAATATATTAATTTAATTTTTAGCAACCGATTTTCTGTTGCTAAATCTGTTGCTAATATTAAAAAATTAGTATATATATAATTTGTTGCTAATCTGTTGCTAAATTTGCATCTGAAATATTTGGTTGCTAATTGCCGATGCTATTCACCCTTTTTTTTGTAGAGTTAGCTATCATTATTACGGTATATTAAATATCAGACATCATTCGAGTCCATCAATATTATTGATCAACATTAATAATCATTGCCTTAGTTACTATTATCATGACATACCATTACAAGATTTCATAGTTTTACTAACAAAAATATTCCATCGGTATGTGATTACCAGTTCATCGGCGATTTATTTACTAACATCTTCACCGACGGATTACATTTGTTGGCTTTCCTCTCGTCAGTAATTCTACATTCCATCGCTATATCAGTCGGAAACACAAAAAAACCATTTACCGATGGTTTTACAGACCGAATTTGCGTGCCAAAAAAAATGTTTCCCGCTTGAAATATACCGAACGATTCTGTCGATGATATCGTGTTTAACTGACGACAACAATCCATTGGTAAATGTGTTGATGAGTGTTTTGAAATATCGACCGAATATATTCGTTTGTAAATTCATCGATAATTGTGCCAGCTACTATCATATGCTGATGGAATGAATCCATCGGTAAATCTCTCGGTGAGTGTATGAAATATCGACCTAATATATCCGTTTGTAAATGCGTCGGTGAATGTGGTAGCTATTGTCAAATGCCGACGGATTCATTTTGTCGGTAAAAGCCTATGTAATAGTTTTTTCTAAATTTGTGTTTGAAAAATTATTTAGAATACATAATATAAAATTATATAAATTAATGGTAATATAAACCAATTATGCAAATAAAATTCATATTAAACATCAAATACAAAAAAATCAAAGTTAAATAATATTCATTACAAATAATGTGTTTCAAAAATAAATATTAAATGAAATTTTAAAGGTAAATAACGTTTATTACAAATTAATATAAAGGTGGAGCTGGAGGAGGAGACTAGTGGTTATGCGGCTAAAAAGGATTAGGCGCACATATTCCACTCTATGTTGTCATGTTCATGACCATTTCGGTGATAGGTGGTCATATTTTTCGGTGAGTTGAGTTGTGTGTTGCTGCAAGGCCACGAACTCCTTAGATTAGGAACTCGATATTGACTAGGAGCTCCCAACGGTTGAAACACTATGGGCCGACTGCAAGTTGTTGGTTGTAGTGTTAGAGAGCCCGAAAACCTGATTTTTATTAGGTCCACCTGACGATCCAAACTCCATCCACAAATTTGGATCAAATTCCGGATGGGTTAAAATATCATCCCCGTATCTCTCCCTCAACCGATTATTATAGGTCTTCTGAAAAAAAAAAAAAAAGTAATCATTATATTCAATTCCATAAACATAATAACTTACGAAATAAAATGGATGAACAAACATACCATGAAATGTTGAGCACGGTTATCAATGAATTGTCGCACCCCCTTTTGGCGGTATTGACTCAGCACATGTGTCTCCACAAACAACTCCATTAGACTTGGCTCACGTCTAAAAGATGTAGCCTATAATGAAAAAAAATTTATTAACAACAACTTAATTTAACGATATGTTTGATTTAAATTAATCTTACAATCTATTTCGCATGTGTGGCAAACAGAATGTAGCCGCCAGTGTATTTTGTCACCGAGTCATGAATTGGTCAATTCCGGTTGCCGGCACCAGATTGTGAGCATCATATGAACCGCTTAAACATCATGTGCTCAAGATATTACGGCCATATATCTTCCAGGAGGTATATTAATTTGACATCCCTCCAAACCGCAACATCGTTCCAGCCTTGGAAACCCATATCTCTTGCGGTTTTTTTGCCCTTTTTTGTGCATGATATCAAAAATCACGCAACCTACTCCACGCAACCAAAAATTACATTTCAAAACATAAATTTTTGTCTAAAAAAGTCTTGTATTGTTTTTTATGTTACCTAGTTATCGCGTGATTTTTCCACACCCTCCTCGCAACACTATTATGCTCATTGTCCCAGCAGAATTTATCCTGTGCATAAATAAATAATTTTAAATAAAAAAATAATTTATTTACAATTATATTAATAATTTATTAGAAATAAGCTGAAAATTATAAATTAACATCAACCTCAAATCTGTTAAACCATGCATTGATTTGAGGCATCCATTCAGGATGCTTGGATATCTGACTTCATTGAAACAATGGAATCTCCATCAATAATTGAAACACCGATGATATTACTCGAGCGGCCTCAATGTTTGTGAACCTGAAAATAAATGAAATAAATTCAATAGTGATTACTTCATAAATTATGTTGTAATTGTTTTTTAAAAAAACTAAACCCTTAACAAACCTACATTGATAGATTGTCCTTCCATTATGCCTCGTACTTGCGGGTAAATTGATTTCGCTGCGAAGGCACGCCACCTGTGCACTGTGAACTAGTGTTGGAAGACACAACATCAGTTGACAACGTAGGTGGTGTAGGTGTCTCTTTTTAAGAGGCTTCTAAGAAAATATCATCCTTGTTGCTAGACAAACTAACTACAACCATACGGGAGTGACCACAACAAGCTCTGGTTTTCATTCTACGCATTTACACTATTTTATACAAATAATTATATAATTAAATTCAAATGTTAAACAAAAATTTAACAATACCTCCTCTATATTGGATACTACCCAAATCCACAAACCTATATATATTAACAATAATCACAACCAATTGACCCACTCTATACTAATTATTCCAACATATTCCATTAATGATCATAAATCCACAAACCTATATATATTAACAATAATCACAACCAATTGACCCACTCTATACTAATTATTCCAACATATTCCATTACTGATCCTAAGGTAAAACAAAACAAATAGCAAAAAAAAAAAAACCCTCAAAGTAAAATGAAATAGAAGAAACACATACCTTTTAAACTAGTGAAGATTCACAAGAAAACTTGCTAGAGAGTGGAGGTGAAAGCTTTGAAGAATGGAGAGGAAAAAAAAATCAAAATTTAAGGTGAAAAACAGAAGAGAAGAAAAAATAAACTGAAGGGGTAGCCGTTGGAATGCATATAGCAGTTTTACCAACGGATTCACCAACGGCTATAAAATTATTTATTATTTTAATTTATTCTGTCAGTGAAGTGTCAAAATTCCATTGGTATTTTTTGAATTTTGGACCAAAATTTTTAATGACCCTCCATATTTTTCGTTGTCCGTTGGTAATTTTGTTAGTGAAATGACGTGGTTAAAGATGCATTTAATGCACCGCCCTTTGAAATTTGCACAATTCGTCGATAATTTTGTTGGTAAAATTGACCCGCCGACAACTTATTGACGGACGGTATTTTATCGATACGTATGTCGGTGATTGTGACATTTCAAGTAATTATTTCCGAACTCTTTGTGAAATACCGACGAACATATTCCATCAGTATGGACGTGGGTGATTGTGGCATTTCAAGTAATTGTTTCTGAACTCTCTGTGAAATGCCAACAAACATTATCATATCGGTAAGCACATCGATGATTATAGCATTTCAAGTAATTATTTTTGAACTCTCTATGAAATACCGACGAACATATTCTGTCAGTATGGACGTCGGTGATTGTGGCATTGTACAAGAAAGGTTTTGTTTGTATTATATATTTACCTTCTTGCAAAAACTTAAATGGTAAATTATCCATCGCACAAAACAATAACAACAGTGCTTAAACAATAAATATTTCATGTTACAAGATATATCATCCATAATCTAAATTACATGAAAAAAAAAGTGTTTTACACAGCTTCTTTTTTATAGTTAGTCAAAATTTTCTTCTTCTTCTTCGTCATCAATTGAATAGTCATCACCTTCATCGCAATCTTTAATATGGATATCATCTTTTTTATTGAAATTTTTCTGTCCGCTAGAGCTCAAAACAACATTTAACTCCTCTGTGCCAACATCAACAAGACTATCATTGAAAACATAAAAATTTGAATTTTCTTCCAATTCAATCGAAGGAGCAACTCGATATGGTTCAACCAACTCACTAACTTGAAAGATTTCATCTCGCACATTTATGTCTTCGTTCTCATTCTGAACAACCTCGACACGACCCCAGGGTTTCAATTTTAAAACGGACAACCAATCCACTCTTAATCAGTCCTTTCTAAATAAAAGGGTGTTGTGTAATAAACTTGTTGACATTGCTTTGCAAAAACAAAGACATCATTTATGTTGCAGAGTCTAGTTTTTGAGTTGATTTCGACCAAACCATAGTGCGGATCAACTCTAATTTCTCTGTCAGTCGTGTCATACCAATAATATTTGAATAAAAACACTCTATTTTTCTCACTATGATATTGCAGTTCGACGACCTCTTCTAATCTACCATAGTAGTCAACTTCTAATTCACTACTAGTGGATCCCTTAACACAAACACAATTGTTGCATGTCTTTCTTCCTTACCCGTATTTTTTACTATGAAAAATATATCCATTGACAAAATACCCATTGTAGCACTTACATTTTCTTTCAGGACCTAGGCTTAGTGAAGACGATGACTTAGGTGCACTCCTTCCTATTTGATAAACCTTATATGTAATGTACATTAATAAACAATAAATGAATGAGAATCTCGTAATGACATGCATACGTACAATAATTTTGCAAATTAGAATGAGTTTATGATAGTATTTACATGTGTTCTGAACCACGTGGTAATCTTCTAATTGAAAGATCTAGGATTCGGTCAGTTGTGAGTTATTGGAGAGCAAATATTATCGATGTTGCTTGCAAGTGATAATAAGTGTATGATATTACAATATATAATTAACAGTATATTACTAACAAAGTTTAATTAGTATTACACATATATAAACTTACTGAATAAAAGGTCTCAGCTCATCACAGTTAAATAGAACATAGTTGTGTGCTTGTTTGAACTCTATTTTTGACAAATATCTTCCTCTTATGACATTCTTAGGTGTGGGTCGTCCAGTATTGGAGAATATTGACAAGTTCCCACTAGAAGACACTTCATCGCTATCATTATGTCGTGGAATGCAATTGATTCTCGTTCTCAGATGAGGTTCGAAATAATACGAAAGAAATGTTGAGATCTCCTTAACGATATAGGCCTCAAATATCAAAGTCTCAACATGCACCTTGTTCTTAACCTTTTTCTTGAGATTAAATAAGTACCTCTATTGAATAAATCAAGTTTTTTCAATTAAGAAAAACATAGAAAATACTTTTATATATGAATTACATTGCAA
>NW_011499949.1:538982-550360 GCF_000495115.2 Populus euphratica
AATATCATCTCAAGTTTGCATAGTATCTCGACGATATTCATTTGAAGCCTCTTAATATGCTCAACATTCAACTTGTTGGAGCATATATCTCTGAAGAATTGACTGATCTCCGTGAGTGCATCCTAGATTCCCTTTGGTAATAAATCATGAAAAGCTAATGGAATGAGTGTTTGCATAAACACGTGGTAGTCATGACTCTTTATTTCATACAATTTGTAGTTCTCTATATTAACCAGTCTTAATATGTTCGATGCATGTCCATCTGGAAAACACAAACTCTTAGGCTATTTGTAGACTAACAGTTGTGTGTTTTTCTATAACACGAAGCTTGCACTTGGTTTTGCGACTCGTGACTCGTCATAAACCAACTCTATATTTTTACGGTTACAGTATAAGGCTATATCTAATCTAGCCTTAATGTTGTCCTTTGTCTTCCCCTTCACATCTATGACGGTGTTGAAAATGTTCTCAAACATGTTCTTTTCGATGTGCATGATATCAAGGTTATGGCGAAGTAGATTGGTCTTTCAATAAGGAAGCTCCTAAAAGATACTTCGCTTTACCCAATTATGGGTCAAACCAAAACCAGGAAACTTTTGCTTACCTAATTGAAGGCCAAACATAATGTCACCATAGTCTGATACAACATCATACAATTATTTACCAAAAAGACGCGGGGATGTAACATCTTTTTCAACTCTGCCAATAAAGAAATCTTTTCTACTCTTTCTATACCTGTGATTAAGTGGCAAGAAACGACGATGATATTTAAAAAAAGAAGTTTTACCTCTGTTTGCTAGCGTGAATGCCTTGTTTTTTTTCTTGCAGTATAGAAATGCGAGTTTCTCATGCATGCTCCAACCAGAAAGCATTCCATAAGCTGGAAAATCATTGATAGTCCACATCAAAGTCGCCCTCATAAGGAAATTTTGTTTCTTCAATATATCATAAGTCAGAGCTTTGGAAGACCACAACTGCAACAACTCATCAATCAACGGTCGAAGATAAACATCTATATTTCCCCCCGGGCTGCTTGGACCGGGTATGACAGTAGATAAAAACATGAACTCTAGCCTCTTACACATTCCCAGTGGCAAGTTATAAACTGTGAGTATGACCGACCAACAAGAATAAGGGGCACCAAATGACCCGAATGGGTTGAATCTGTCCGTACACAACCCAAGATGTATATTCCTTGATTCAGCTGAAAAGTGAGGATAAACATTGTTAAAGCGTTTCCACGCTTCGCCGTCAGAAGGATGCACCATCACTCCACCAACTACATCATGTGGTTGATGTCATGTCATGTGCTCAGCAGTCCTTGGTGACATAAGTAACCTCTGTAGTCTAGGTGTGATTGAGAAGTATCTAAGTTTTTTATATGCCACTAGAGTCTTTCCCCTGTCAGTTCTAAGTTTGTAACGGGAATGCTCACATGTCATGCACTCGGTTATCTCAGTATTTTTTAGTATAACATGCAGAAGTTATGGCATATGTCAATTTTCTAGCACCCTAAACCGAGGGGTTTGATCATGGACTTCGCAGCATAGAAGTTCTCTTTCAGCCTGTTCCCTTTAGGTAAAATGCTTCCCACCCATTCAATAATTATACTCGGCCTCACTCAACCCGTGATCTGACTTGATGGTGAACACCTGTGCTATGATTGATAATTTACTGTGGTTTATGTAGTCATCCCATAATGGTTCGTCAGAATCTTTCAACAAATCAAAAAACCTAGTTGCATCTGAATTAGGTTCTTCTTATACGATTGAACATTGACTGACATTACCTTGATTCATTCTCATTACATCCATAACCATATTTTTGTAAGGATTAGTGTTGTTATTTACTGCTTCATACACGTTGTTAGCACTAGAAGTTAACCCAACCACCGTTTCTCCCATTCTCCTCTTACTAACAAATACTTCTCCATATGCATACCAACACTAGTAATTCTCCATAAAGTCTTTGTGTAGAAGATGCATCATTACAACATCTAGATGCAGATATTTTTTATTTTGACACTTCCTGTATGGACATCTAATGCCGCCTTCAGTAAAATTTCTGGGAATAGATGTTGCAAAATTAATAAAACCTTAAACCCCGTTACAATAATCAATCCTCCATAATCCTTGAGGTGAATCTCGATACATCCATGAATGATCATCCATTACTTATATCGAACCTCTATAAAATTATGATGACATAATGTATTAATTAACTAAGTTACGTAAATAAACTTGCAAAAATATTACTTTACCTCGAGATTATCCAACAAACCAATCACAACTTCTCATAAATATTAAATAATCATTATCATTTATCAACGTCCATACAAATTAATATATATAAATTTATGAAAATTACCACTCCATAATATCATTGAAAAAACTTTAAACGGACCCATTAAACAAGCTATTAATTATTTCAAAACAGCACATGTAATTTGGTAATTCCATAAAGTTTTAACAATTTACAAACAAATATAATCTTATAAAATTTAAAACAAATAATAACAGGTATACAATTATACATTCATATACTACAAGTTTGTTTGAGAAATAACAATAAAACATGTACATCTACTAACAAAATACATATACTAAAAAAACAATAAAATTGACATTTAAATGTTAAAATTAAAAAAGATATAATTACTTATAAAAATTGATAAAATCCATCGATAAATCAGCACATGGATGTTGTGACCACAAAACTTCAAGAAATATAACTTGTTATGCTGAGATGAGGGAGATTTTTGTTTGAGAGGGAGGGGGGGCTGGTTGTTTGCAGATGGAGAGAGTTGAGATTAGAAAGAAGAAGGAGAAATAGAGGGGAGGAGGGGTTAGTTTTTTGTAGATGGGGAGAGTTGGGATTAAGAAGAAGAAGAAGAAGAAATAGGGGAAAAGAGGTTGGCATACATGGTATATATTAACTTTTTCTTATGGTTTCATTGACGGAAAATCTGTCGGTGAAATCATCAGCTATTCTGAAGGAAAACTCGACACGTCACCGTACGGATTCACCATTTCAAATCTCTCGATGATTCCATAGGCATTTTAAAAGAGGAACCGGTCACATCACTATACAGAACTGCCATTTTGAATCTGTCGGTGATTCCATAGGAAAAAATAACTGTGCCATAACCTCCATGTCAGCGATCCGTCTTTTTTTAATTCAAAATGTTTTCCATCTGTAATTCAGTCAGTAACTACCAACAGAAACTTTTCGTCGGTAGTTACTGACTAAATTACAAATGAAAAAAAATCTGTCGGTAATTTCAACCTCAAATTACCAATAAAAATATTCTGTTAGTAAATACATTGCTATTAAGCAAATTTCTGGTAGTGTACTAAGTATTACATCCTTTAATTCTGTCAACAATATCAACCAACATCAATAATCATTTCATTAGCTATTATTATCATGACATACTAAGTGTCAAACATCCTTCGAGTTGGTGAACATTATCGACCAACATAACTATCATTTTATTAGATACCATCATCATGACATGTTAAGTGTCGAACATCCCTCGAATTTATCAACATTATCTATCAATATCAATAATTATTTTTTTAACTACTATCATCATGGTATATTAAGTATCGAACATTCTTCAAGTCCGTCAACATCTTTAATATTTTAAAAAACAAATAATTCTATTTGATTCGAATTAAATCCCACCATTTCCACCAGATTATCAGCTTCTATTTAAATTGAATCATATATAATTCCTCTTTTTGCAAGTTGATTTATGGCATTTCTATTTTCAACACCATTTTCAATGTTATACATTAAGGAAAATAAGATTAAACTAAAAACAATACTAAAATTTTAAATGGAATGAAGTGATAGGCATTTACTTGTTCCTTTAATAATCCTTGCTTCCTTTGTTGATTGGCCCACTCATGATGCTGCTTTTAATTTTAACAAGGAGATTCAACATTCATCAATGCATCCCTTACGATGAATTATATGCACTCAATCAATCCACTTTCCACTTAATACTAACACATATCGCTACATTTTTTTTTTTAATATAATCTATTAAAGCTTGTAGCTAGTTAATAATCACCACATACTAGTTTAACAACACCCTAAACAACCATATATTTAATCCTTAACTTTTGTAAGGAAATCTTAATTCCAACACATGCTAAGATCTCAATTAAACTTAGCCAAGCAATGCTTTCATCTCCCCATATGATCACACATTACTTCCATATAATTAAAGAGCATATAAACTAATTTAACTTCCTTTCCCTTTTTTTCTTTATTGGCTAGCCTTATAACCCTCAATTTCCCAAGATTTTTATACCCTTTTCGTCCCATTTCATCCCAAATAAACCAATTTCCATTAGTTTTACATTTCTCCTAAATTTTTACCTAGAACCTTAATTGGAGTTGTCTTAATTTTTCTCTTAAATCATTTCATTTCTACTCAAACGTATATGATTAGGTTATAAGCACCTTACCAAGTAATTATGTGAGCTTTGAAATGCAACGAGTCAAAATTTTCACCGCCCTTTTTCTTATTTCCTTGATTTCTCTAGTTTCCCCCCTCTAACTCTCCCTTTCTTTCCCTTTAATCTCTCTTTACTCTTGTGTTTAAATATTTTCTTTCCTTTTTAAAATCATCCTAAAATCACTCACAAGCTTAGTCCTTTCACAATTACAAGAAAAATGAAAAAAAATCCATCCACAAGCTTAAAAATTTCTACATATTTTTTTTAGGGTTTACATGACGTGTTGTGTGCCAACCTCAATTCTGGCCACTATTGTGATGGCTAAAAAATCAAGATAATGGGTTGTTTGCTCTAAAAACCTAATTTTTAAGCCATTTAAACCTAAAAAAACCTTACTAGCATGCTTATAAATATCTAAAAATCAATTCATCAATAAAAAAAACTCATAAAGCAGCCTAAAACCATAAAATCAAACTAGGTTAGACATGTCTTCTTTGACTTATATGTGTTTTTTTATGCAACATTATAACTCTAAACAATCATTTTTAGATTTTTCTCATTGCATGGAACTCGTGGACAACAAGAACAATCATTGGACTTTTCTTGATTTCTTTGAACCTACCATCCATTTTCTTTACACCTTTTTTGTATTGATCCTCCCACTTTCATTTTTGTTATTATTGCTCAACAAAATTGAATCAATCATCCTTTTACTTTGTGATTGAAAAGATGCAATCGTCTGAAAAATTTTTGAGGGCCAAAATTAAAAAAAAAACTTTAAACATTTGATCTATAGTAAAATGTGAGAGGCTCCATAGTGCAAATGTCTATAGTAACTCACCAACATGTTTTAGTGTTTTCTATGATGAGAGAAAAAGGAGAGTTAACTAGTACATTTGAATAGAAAAGAGACCCTTTTAATGGTTGCTTTAGCATTAATGTTGCTTTTGGCTAAACTGCATTTGAAACATAAATTATGATAGGTATTACACATAATAAATAATGTTTTATATTTTACCAAATATGTTGTTTCTGTGATTTGCTTTAAACATAGAAGCAACTACGGAAACAAACACGTTTTAAACCTAGTAAATCGTAACATTATTTTTCACTCCTTTTGGATTTTAATTTTTTATCTGAAAAATAATTTAAAGGGCTATGTGCATGGGCATAATTGATATTGTGGTAATTTTTATAATTTTAAAAATAAAACATATTTAAAAAAAATTATAACCTATATTTTTCTTAACCCAAATTCTTAACACATTTAAAATGAAAAAAAAGTTTAAATAATAAAAAATATTAATTTAAAATAAAAAGAAAAATAAAAAAATTAATTTTTTTCAAAAACATTTTTAAAACATAAAAATAAATAATTCAAATAAGCACAAAAAATAATAAGAGAGACAAAACAGGAGCAAATCTAACCCCACAGTCGAAACCATGTATTATATGGTCAAAAAGATGTTTTCAAATCTGCTTTCACATGGATGAAAAATGGATCTGACTAATTTATAGATTAAAATCCATACTTAATTATGTCGGTCTTTAGATTGATTTTAAAAACTTTATAATATTTATCTTTCAATTGTAAAATATTTAATTACACGAGTCTGGCTCGATGTTCATAAGTTTATACCTAAAAAACTTATTTCACCATTACAATGAGGCAGATTATGCATAATTTACATTGGAGAACTCATGATGAATCATCTAGTATTTGTTTGAAATATCATTTTGTGTTTTTTTTTTAATACAAGTGCTTTATATTAGACTTGGAACATGTTTATTATTATTATTATTATTATTATTATTATTATTATTTATTAATGTGAATATCTAGGATAGCTTGCCCGCATCTCGACTAATTTTATGGACCCTGAAATTAACGACCACGTAAACCTTATGTAACCATCATATTAGCAATTAAAAAGCTCGAACTTGAAATCATAGAGAAAATAAACCCCTTAATCTCAAACTCTTATAATTAGACCACTTACTAAATGGTTATATATTCTATTATTATTGCACGGTACTGTGTTAGCTTCTGTTATTGCTTTTTAAAAATAAATAAATTTAAAAACATTATAAATTTTCTTAACAGGTAAATTTCATAATCTCTTTCTGTAATCAAATAATTTTGAAAATGTGTGGTTATAGTAAAAACATTTCCTACCGTAACTAAACATAAAAACAAACAAATACTTGAAAAAAGAGAGAGACTTAAACTAGGTCTGAACTAAGAAGACACCCTTTGTAATGGTTGCTTTAGCATTCAAGAGAACATTTAATCCCAACATTATTTTTAAAATCTACAAGTTTTTTTTTTTTTTTGAAAAAGGATTTAATGGTTTTTTTTTTTGAAGAATGATTTAAAGTGTTGGTGGATGAGATGCATGACTAATCTCCTCAATTATTCAATCTGCAGCCAAATGAGCTGTTTTTCAATTGCCCATACATTGCTTCGTTTATTTTATCAAGACAGGTTAGAAAACATATTTTCGATAAGAATCGTCTGGACCACTTGCATACTAATAAATGCGAAAATATGGACTCTAATATTAAATGCAAAATATAGGACTATATTTTACATACATGAATCATTTTGGCCACGATTTCTGACAAAAGCACATTCAATGTAAATAAATTGTACTATTCATGAGGTTATAAAGTATTTTTATTTAATTTTTTAAATAGCTTTTTACTTAAAAATATATTAAATTAATTTTTTATTTTTAATATCTACACATTAAAATTATTAGAAAACACATCAATTTAATATTTTTTTCCATTAAAAATATTTTTTATAAAAAAAAGTGTGCGAAACACCACAAAATGGTTTCACCAGATTAAAATTGATCAAAAAAGAAAAGCATTTTCACTGGGGAAGGTTTAGCATCTTCTATTGAATCCATGCAAGAAATCGGTATCAGTTTCGAGCTCAATTCTGTTGTGATCCCTAGATACCATGATATTTCCCTCCTCTGTGACTTGATTTTTCTCAAAGCTATTTTATTTAACTGCAAGTCAATTCAACACCAGGGGGGCTGTTTCCATTTTTACTTGTCAAGGTAAGCAAAGTCATTTTGCTGGTCTCTCTAGCTTCGTTTCTGCATGGATGGGAAACAATCATGGTGTGCGTTGAATGCACCTTCAATTTCCAGGATTGGTGGTTCTTTACACCGCATTGAGAGAGTTGTAGCTAGGTTTTGTTGGGTTTGGTATTTTTGTTGCTGGGATAGGTCTTGGATGGTGCTGGTTTCTCCTTCGAGGTTGGATTCTCCTCTGAAGCTAGCTGTCTGCATGCAACTAGGTGAGTGACGGGAACTCTTCTAGATCTGTTCACTGCATTCTTTTAGTTTCGACGCAGTCATTTTTTTCTGGCTAGTGTCTTTTCATTTTGTCTTTACCGTTCCAAGTTCTTGGCACAGCTTGGTGGGTTTGACACCTTTTGTCTCTTCTTCTTTGGTTTGGGTTACGTGAGGGAGATATAGAAGGCTTTCCTCGCTGTTTCATTTTTCATTTCGGCTTCCATGGCCTGTGATCTTGAGCTCTTTTTATTTCCCTTTCTTGTTGCTGCTGGAGCTGTTTCACTACTATTTGCTTGTTTTATTTTACTGTTTGATAGAAGAGATAGCCACATTTATAAAGGAAAAAAAGACTAAATGTCTCTCAATTTACTTTTTAAAAATCATGTCTGACAAATCTTAGAATTTGAAGATTTAAATCATTATTAATTTCAAGTTGTAAAATTAATCGAGGTAAATTAAATACTTATATTAATTAAAAAATTAAAAATTAAAACTACCATATAACTCTGCAGTAAAAGCTATTATAATTTATGGTGTAATCCTAAACTCTTTTAGTTTTTTTAATTGAAGACCATAACCAACTTCTGGAAAAAAAAAATATCTACACAAATCTGGCATTAATTCAAATTTTTAGGTTTTGAATTTGAAAATTAAAAATTAAAACTACCATACAACTCTGCAGTAAAAGCTATTATAATTTATGGTGTAATCCTAAACTCTTTTAGTTTTTTTAATTGAAGACCATAACCAACTTCTGGAAAAAAAAAATATCTACACAAATCTGGCATTAATTCAAATTTTGAGGTTTGGATTTTGTTAAATTCTTAGTTGGAATATTATTAAAAAAACATTTAGCAGTAAAGGCATCTTCAAGTTAGTTTACACTTCAATTAAGAATAAATATCTTTTAAAATGATTTTAAAAGGCTATTTTTTGGCGGTTGAAATCATAGTTCATGATTTTTTGAATTTTTTTGTTTGAAATTAATTTTTGTTATATTTTTATATTGTTTTGATATGTTAATATTAAAAATAATTCTTATAAAATAAAAAAAAATTATTTTTATATATTTTTAAATAAAAAATACTTTAAAAAATAATCATTACCTAAAATTAATATAACCCAAGCATATTGAAAGAAATTTAATAAATTCTCCATGATTTTGGCTTCAATAATCTAGGAAGGAAATACATGCCCTTAACTACTAGGTCAATCACTTGAAATTGCAAGTAATTAGATTCCTCCCTCTATGTATATTATTAAGGAAATAATCAAGATGAACATTATTTTCTAATTAATAAAAAAAGAAATTAAGAAACTGAATACTGTAAGTAATTAAAAAATCCTTCCTATTATATTATTGAAGGCAAATATAAAAAAATAAGTAAAGTCTATTTTATTTTATTTGTTTCCTTAATATATATATGTGTGTGTGTGTGTGTGTAGATATGTATATTTCTTATCAATGGGCTATCCACTCCTATTCTTCATGGCAAATCTTCCTATGATCTCATTTTCATATCTCCACTATGTTATACCTCTTTATGAATTTTTAGTTGTGCATATTACCTATTTTTAACTCCTTTTGGTCGTTCTAAACTTGATTTCGCAATCACTAGATGTGTGTTTCTTGACTACTCTTCAAACCACCAAGGGTATTGTTGTTTTTATCTAACCACAGGTCGTGTGTTCATCTCTGGACATGTTTTTTTCTTATGAGAACTCTTCATTTCTCCATACAACAACATTCATATGATTCCCCTATCCAGCTCTTCAAACCCCAACATCCACTCAACATTCTTCACATAATACCTGACCTATATTCTCATGTTAATACCAATTCGGATGATGTTCCACAGCCAACTGCACTAGAATCACCTGTTTCACTTGCTTTAGATTCCTTTCATGCTTCACCACAAGTCCACATGCCTGTAATATCAATTTATACTCATCCAATGGTTACACAGAATTCAGCAATGCAGCCTGAATTTGATGCTCTCCAAGCCAGTCATACACTGAATTTAGTTTCCAAAATAGATGATATAAACTTCGTAAGTAATAAATGGGTATTTAAAATCAAGACTAGAGCATATGAGTCTATTGAAATGTATAAAGCTTGTCTCGAGGCTTTACTCAACAATCAAGCTTTGATTATGATGAGACCTTGAGCCCCGTTGAAAAACCTGCAACAATTCTCTTGATTTTGAACATGACACTTTTTCAGGATTGAACTTTAAATCAACTTGATACGGGTAATGCATTATAATAAAGGATTTACTTAACCTCTTGGATTTCAAGATCTTGCATATCCAAACTATTGATATATTTAAGAATATGGTAGCAAATTAGTTTAGGCCCTTCTGAAATAGGTGGTGTTCTGCAAAATCACCATGACTATCTTTTCGGTATGTTCTCTGTTTCAATTGGTATTTTAGACTCTAATATTGCTGAGTTAAGGGCTATTGTCAAAGCCATTGAACTATCAGCATCTAATTGTCTCTTCCAACATCAACACCTCATCATAATATAATGATAAAAACACTTTATATCCATCATCTATACAAGGCACTTTATGGGCCTTAAGCAAGCTTCGAGCATGTTATATGAAATCCAGCTCCTATATCCAGCAAATGAGTTTTCAACGAGGTCAGTATGATAATTCACTATTTTTCCTGTAGTCAAGCAAAGGATAATATTCTTCTCCTTATTTATTGATGATATTATTATAAATGACTTCCATTTCTTCTATCAATTCATTTTATCTCATGTCTAAAGCGTTTCACATGAAGACACTTGGGGACTTGTAGTATTTAATTTCTTAGACTTCAAGGTCGCACATGATAGAACTAACATCACCATCAGTCAAACACAGTATCTACTCTCTTTATTGCATAAATTCAGCTTTGATGGTGCTAAACCAGTTTCAACACCTATTGCATAAACACAGTATCCATTGCCTTCACCACTGCTGAGCTCATGTGGTATGTCCATTTGTTCTAGAGTCTTGGCCACTCGTTTCCTTCCTATACTGCATTAAGAGAGCTGTTAAAAGAATCTTGTTTTTCACCATCGGACCAAGCATATCGAAATTGATGTTCACTTTGTCCGTGAACAAGTAGCTCGTGGTGTGATCAAACTTGCACATATCTCGGGTGACAACCAGATTGCCAACATTTTTACGTAGTCCTTGAGCAGTCCCAAGTTCCTACCAGACCGTAGAGAGATCTGTATTGGGCCAATCCCTCCTTGAGCTTGAGGGGGAATGTAGAGACATATCAGTCATGATTCTCCACAATCCATTATTTTTCTTCTCGGATCTCTCTTGTAGATCATGATATTGTCATCAGATCTCTCCTGTAACAGCTGCTGATTTCGTTCTTATTTTTAAGCATACCTTACTGTAAATTGTATAGAGTACAATAGGACTCTGTCACAGGTGTATAGATTTCATTCTTTATCTCTCGGACAATCATAGACCACTGTTTTTGTGTCCCGTAAACTCCATAGAAATGAAATACAAGCCATGCATAAGGCAGGTCAGCTTTCATTTATTCTTACATGCCCTTCAGTTGAATTGTTGAAGTTACAGGTAAGTATT
>NW_011499949.1:551213-557958 GCF_000495115.2 Populus euphratica
TTTCTATCTTGTTATCTAAAACAATTGTTCTTGATTAATAATTGGAGGCACTGTAGGCTAACTAGTTATCATTCTTTAGCTGAAGAATTTGAAGTGGGAGTTTCTTGATGATCTTCAAGGGAAGCCTGTCTATTTATAGCTAGCGAGCAAATATTTGGAAGTGTCTTTGATAATCTGCTTGCGCAAGGAAACTCAAGTTTCTTGTTGTGGTTGCTTTGACTACGAGCCAAAACCATAAACCCAATGCTAACAATACAATCTCGGCAATTCAAATATTTCATCGTCAGCTCAAGCGAGTCATAAGAATATGGTCAACATCTTCTTGATAGCAGAACAAACGATGTGGAGGACGAATACGACGTGCCGGGGCACAAACTAAGTGGATCTCTCTCACGCTATATATATATATATATTTGTGTAATCTGATCCCCCCAACCAAACAAACAAAATTGTTAACATGTTCAAGATGGAAAGTTTTCACTTCTGGACCAAGTTCTTGAAGTTAACGAAATCTAGACCTACCATGTTAATATGCACTCCAGCATAAAACTGGAAAAACAGATGATGTACATTCGATAGCAGTGATGAAGTCCTGACCAACACGGAGGGATAGGGAAGATAAGCAGGAGTAATCAAGGAACATACAAGAACATAGCCAGCATAGATACATAAATCAATTCACAAATCTGCAATATTCATACAAATACGATAGCAGCGTGTCCAGATCAATATTCAGAAAGTAGTAATTCCCATTACATCAAAAGGAAATCCATTTGCATTATTATCTTCTTTTATTTTGAACATCAACTCCAAGTATAGCAAGCTGGACAGTCTTCAGCCACCTGAATCAAAAAGGCTTCATCAGATTCATACTCGTATAAAAGCAGGCCATCAGCATCATGAATTAGCTGTACAATGCATCCATGCCAATGCCACTGAACCAGCAAAATTTGGACCAGCAAAATCATTTTACCTAACTTGTACTATCGGTGGTTTTCAAAAACAATCACCGAACTCAAAAGGTAATCTGTAGGCCATAAGATGCCAGTATAAGAAAATTGATATAACCTAGAACAAGAAAAGATCAATAGGGTTATATATAGTATGCGTAAAACATCTTCAACGTAATGGTCTTGTACCTCTCTAGAGAAGGATTGGGTGAATGAAACACCTTATTTTTTGGTATAGATCCCCCAATCACACAGGATGCACTTAAGCATTACAAGAGTTGGCACTTGAAAGGGAAGCAAGTAGACTTACATAGACTCAAAATCCACCGAAAGCATGTTGCTCTGATACAAAACATCACCTTCGACTAAGTTGGTTCATTTTATTATGTTTCTATATTCTAGCATCAAAGGCACTTTCCTCTAGGATTCCATACAGTATGATTTGTAAGGTGAATACTACATGTTCATTTTATTATAATAGACAAAATGTTTCTATATTCTAACATCAAAGGCACTTTCCTCTAGGATTCCATACAGTATGATTTGTAAGGTGAATACTACAGAGAAGCGCTATGGCCTTACCGTTGCTATTAATGAATCCAACAAACACATCCCAGATTGTTGGACTCATGGTTGCAGCTTAATTAATGCACCGCTGAAACAATTTTACTAATCGAATGCATAGATCAGTTGCCACTGCCACCCAGAAGAAAGTTAAGGAAAGTAATTTCTGAGAAGATGGGTAAACCATGCTAAACTCACACTGTCTTTTTCACCTGAACCAAAGAGCTCTGTTTCCTTCTCCTTGTCCAGCATAACAAGTATACTTTTCTGGTTTTGGATTATGCTGGAAATCGATTTCTTTTGCAGCATAATAGACTGTGACACTACATAACCTAGTTTTTGCCTAATTCACAACCAATATAATTCAGGTCACCAGGCTGGAGACGCGGGTATTGTGATTTTGTTAAGGCTCAATGCGAACACCCCGAGGGAATGCCTGCAAATGCCTTGCAGCAGAACCTCAAGGCAAGTAGCCTTGGTCCAGCAAATTGCAAATTCATATCAACTTGCAAACCTAGCTGTATATACACATGTTCCAAGCTTCATTCCTACAAAACATATCTGGTACAAGTAGTAGTGTTTCTATCTGCCTCTATAATGTTATAATTGATTTTTCAGGCAATGCTTCAAAATCTTACTTACAAAAAATGGATCAGCACAAAAAGATTAGGAAAAAATAAAATGCATCGATTATACAGAGAATCATCTGTTGTACTATTTTGCAAACAAATGGGTGTTTAGCCTAGTGGTTCTCTCCCAAAGGAAAGGGAGTGGCATATTGGGTTAAAGCTCTACTCTTGTCATTCAAGGAAATGGGGAAAACACAAAAAAAGTTTCTTGACTAAATTTTCTTCTTTGTAGGCTGCGGTTTTAAGTAGAAGTTAAAGACCTCAAGAAAGCTAGATGAACAAAATGGAATCTGGGTGGATTTTGCAAAAAAATCCAACTAAAAATCCATCCCTAACATGCTGTAACTCCAATAACAGGGTGCCCATCACTAACTTGGCATCCAGCTTAATTTGAGGTCCACATAATCCCTCTCATTTCCTATCATCTAAACGCATTCTCCAGGTATCATAAGAGTTTTAGGGCCATGTCAATGTTGCAAGCATATGTGAATCAAGCCATATGCGACTGCGAAACATTGTCTAGATTAGTTAAAATGTTCATTTTTGACAG
Organism: Populus euphratica; assembly: GCF_000495115.2. Classification (NCBI taxonomy): domain Eukaryota; kingdom Viridiplantae; phylum Streptophyta; class Magnoliopsida; order Malpighiales; family Salicaceae; genus Populus; species Populus euphratica. The sequence continues at coordinate 553,907 of NW_011499949.1, forward strand.
CATACTAATTCTGTTTCAAGAAATAAAAGATGGATAATTATATATACGTACCTAGCTAAGCGCTAGGGTCAGAAGGAGCATCCCCAACAAGCTTGAATTCCTGAACCTCCTTAAAATTCATCCATGGCTTCTCCCACACCTTGGCTTCATACACTTTCCTGTGACCCCCGTCAGTTACCTCAAAGGTTATGTAGTACATCGTCCCAGATACCACCTGCTGCTTTGTGTTCACCACTCTCTTGAACTCGAGCAGCGAATTCTGCACAAAAAGCCGGGATCAAATTGAATTGAAACAATATTTTACAAAGTTCTTCTGGCTAAATTTTACTTTAAAGAAAACAAAAGAACGAACCTGTTTCTTGTTGTAATCATCAACAGCAAAACGAGCAAGACTCTCGATTTCAAGACTGTTAGCTGATCCTCCCACCTCTTTGATACCACCTGTCGTTGCCATTTCTCTCTTTCTGCTTTCCTTTATTGTTTATCTCTCTTTCTGCCCTGCTTCGTTCTCAAAGATAAAGGAATAAATGGAGGGCTATAAATTAAATCAGAGAGAGTTTTTTATAATAAAGTAAAAAAGTTGAACTTTATTCGAGCTGGTCAAACTTGGCGCCGTATGCAGCGACGAATAGTTTGGCTTTTGAATGGGTACGTCGGCATCAGAAGGTGAGATCAGGACGTGGATTTCCATGCACGACTCAACTAGCTATATTTGTCTACGTTTGCCAGACCCTCCATTAAATACTTGTTAATTAATTAAGTAAAATAGATATTAGGATGCGTAACGAAATAAAAAACACGCTAGCGAACTTGTCTCCTGATAATAAGCACCACGTTCTATGCAAAGCAGGCGACTTTTTCTCGCATGTTTCCTAGCAATATATTAGTACATTAATATAGATTTAGATCTTAGTACAAGATATTACAATTAATGGAAGACATTAACCTCTTCACCAATTAAGTAGCTCCACGTATTATAAAATAAATATTTATTTGTTTTTATGTTTTAAAAACATTTTAAAAATGTTTAAAAGTTTTTCATTGTTTTTTAAATTAATTTTTTTTTGTATTTTTGATTTTAAACAAATTTAAAAGTTTTTCATTGTTTTTCAAATTAAATTTTTTTTGATATTTGTAAATTATTTTAATATGTTAGTATCAAAAATAATTTAAAAAAATAAAAAAAAATATTATTTTAATATATTTTCAAGTAAAAAATATTTTAAAAAATAAATATTACTGCATTTCCAAATATTCTTTAAATTATTTGATTGATATAGATAATACCTTGCCTCATCAAATAAAAATACTTGAGATTTAATTATTTAATTTTTTATTTTTCTTATATATTTAATAAATTTTGCATGAAGGAATTCAAAAAATATATTTCTTCAAGGATAATCAAGTAAAAATCCACATAAGATGAGCCCATGGAAAACTTAATTTTTGTTGAAGCTTTTTCATTCATGATGTTGTATAATTTTATTTTTTTTTAAAGTAACTTTTTAAAATAAAAAAATCCATTCAGTGCGATCCATTATTTCACATCACTACTAATTTCTGTTAAAGGAAACCAAGCACAGCATAGAAAATCAACCACAGAATAAGAAATCCAGTTTAGACAAATATTGTAATTGAATCTTTACTTATTTGTTTCCTTATTCATAAATAATTAGGTCTGATCATAGGCTATAATATAGGCTCTTTGTATTAAGCCATTAGTATAAATTGTAACTTTTGCTTACTCTGTAATATTATGAGAACATATCATTCTCTTCATGGTATCAGAGCAATTAATCTAGGTATCAAAATAAACCACAACCCCTTTAGCCAACTTCCATGGGAGACGAAAACCCAGGAAGCATGTCTTCAGGAGCAAGATGGGGTCATCCCAATCACCAGCTTTACCTTCACCATTTAGATCAACCTGGCACTATTCTTGTGCCACAACCTTTGGTTGAAGACAACTATAGCACATGGAGTCAATCCATGACTATGGATCTGATAGTTTAAAACAAGATTGGATTTATAGATGGCTCAATGAAGGAGCCTGATGAGAAGAAACTAGATGAGAATCAACAATGGAATCGGTGTAATAGTTTGGTTAAAACTTGGTTGTTGGGATCTATGTCTAAAGATATTGCAGCCAACGTCATCAACTGCAAGGATGCTAGACAAATGTGGCTTGATTTACAAGAAAGATTCTCATATATGAATATGGTTCAGTTATTTAATATTGAGAATGAAATTCACAACTGTGTGCAAGGCAACATGTCTGTGGGGTCCTACTTCACAAAACTAAAAGGTTTATGGGATGAGCGTGATGTACTCTGCACCTTTCCAATATGCACTTATGGATCAGTCAAGGAAGTGGTTGCATACCTGGACACACAGAAAAACCATGAAATTTTTCATGGGTCTTAGTGATTCATATATGGGTGTTCGTAGCAACACTCTGTTACAGGATCCATTACCAACAATAAACAAGGCATATTCACTGGTTCTTCATCATGAAAAACAATCAGAAGTGACAACTAGGAAAAGTCTTGCTCAATCAGAGGTTGTTGCCTTCGCCATAAATAATTCAAGCCATGAGACCGAAACTGAACAAAGATGCTCTAGATGCAACAGAACAAATCACAACACCAAGGATTATCGCGCACATCTCAGATGCACTTTCTGCCACTTGAAGGGACATATAGCTGAATATTGTCACAAGAAAAAAACAGTAACTGAAGTTGAGTTTAATATGGCAATTTCCAAGGGAAATCAAGTTGCATCCCATGAGAGTAAAAGGAAGGAGATGAACTTTCCTTTCACACCTGATGAGTGCAAACAAATACTCAGCATGTTAAAAACTAAAACATCCTCTACCAACCATGTTAGTAACTGTCCAACTCATGATGAGCTCTCAGGTAAAGCTTTTTCACTCTTCTCTAATGGCAACAGAAGTACATGGATTTTGGATAGTGGGTGCACAGATCATATGGTTTATGACCAAAATCTGCTCACATACTCAAGACCGGTTAATGGTCGCACTGTTGAATTACCGAATGGATCAATAACACAAGTAGCTCACATAAGCAGAGTTCATCCATCTCCTGATTTGATCCTTGATAATGTTTATGTGTCCCATATTTCTGGTTGAATTTAATTTACATTAGCAAATTAGCCTTTGATTCTTCTTGTATAACCATTTTTCTAAGCCAATTCTGTGTGATTCAGGACCTATGTTCGGGGAAGATGATTGGGACGGGAATTAAACGGGAGGATCTCTACTTTCTCAACTAAGCTAAGAAAGGAACCTGCAACCATGCCAAAACTTCTAACCCGAACCTTTGACATTAACGTCTTAGGCATCCCTCAACCAAAGTCTCTCCATTATTTCCTAAAGTTAATTCTTGCTCTAACGACAAGTGTTTGATTTGTCCATTAGCAAAACAAACCAGACTTTCATTTTCTTCAAGTTCCATTACTACTACATCTTTATTTGATTTAATCCATGTTGACATTTAGGGTGGTTATAAAATTCCTTCTATTTCAGGTGCCAAATATTTTCTTACTATCGTTAATGATCATACTAGATGCACATGGATTTATCTTATGAAACATAAATCCGACACTAGGGATCTTCTAGTCAATTTCATTAACATGGCTGAAAATCAATTTTATTCCAAAGTCAAAATGATTCGTAGTGATAATAGTCTTGAATTCAAACTTGAAAGCTCTTACGCTCACAAAGGTATTATTCATCAAACCAATTGCATTAATACTCCATAACAAAATGGCGTTGCCGAACGCAAACATAGGCATTTGTTAAATATGGCACGTGCTTTACTTCTTCAAGCCGGTCTTCCTTACCAATTTTAGGGTGACACTATTCTTGCTTCTGCTTATTGATTAGTACTTAAAAGTGCATTTTTATCATGGTTTTATATCATCATTTTGCACTTGAAGTATCAATAACTCCTTAACTAAAGCATGTTTTATAATAATATATCTAATAATACAAGATACCTTTAATTTGTGGTAAATATTCATTTTAAATACAG
>NW_011499949.1:558857-560332 GCF_000495115.2 Populus euphratica
TGTTGTTGTACTATTGTCGTTTATAATTTGTACAATTAACCTCCCTATGGTTCGACCCCGGTCTTGCTAGGTTATTTATTACTTCGACACTCCTGCACTTGGGAGAAGACATCAATCTTTTAGTCGTGTCACTTATCTCATAAATTGAACACCAACCCCCACTCTCCATGGAAAAACACCATATGAAAAACTCTTCAACATAGTTCCTAATTACTTGCACTTAAGAGTATTTGGTTGCTTATGTTTTGTTTCCACCAATGCCCAAAGTTGCTCCAAATTGGATCCTCGAGCATCTCGATGTATTTTTCTTGGTTATCCTTATGGGAAAAAGGGGTATAGAGTTTTTGATCTAGCTACACAACGAATAATAGTCTCTAGGATGTCGTTTTCTTTGAATCTATATTTCCCTTTCTTACATCTGCATCACATACTAATCCCCCATCATTTTCGCCTCCCAACCCCACTCCCACTCCATCCTTACCTTTCAACATACATTTTGAATCCCCTCCTTTGCTTCCCTGTCCTCCACTTCCTAGCTCACCCAATTCCCAGACCCATCCTTCCCCCAACTCATTTACTCCTCTAGCTCCCCTCACATAGTCCCCATCTCTAGCCAGTCCTACTACAAGTCCACTACCCGATTATCTCCCATACAGAACACCTCCTTACCTGTGCCCATTCCTACCTTTCATCGTGGCAGTCATTCTATCACCACTCCTTCTTACTTGTAGGATTTTCATCTTGCCATGACTCTCCCTTCAAGGCTTAACCCAACATCATCCACGAACATAGTTCACACTTCAGGTGCTGCTTATCCCCTCTCTGCCTATTTATCTTATGCTCACCTTTCTCCCTATCACAAAGCGTATACTGCTCAACTCACTCTCCTAAAAAAACCCACTAGTTTTTCACAGGCTGTTCAACACCCTCAGTGGCGTGAGGCCATGCACTATGAGATAGCTGTTTTACAGGCCACTGGGACTTGGAGTTTGGTACCTTTACCATCCTATAAATGGCTGATTGGTTGTAAATGGGTATACAAAATCAAGTTGAAGGCTGATGGGTAAGGCACGACTAATGGCTAAGGGCTACAGCCAAGTTGAAGGCATTGATTATCAGGAAACCTTTGCTCTCGTAGCCAAGATGGTCATTGTCCACCTTTTACTTAGTGTGGCAGCTTTACGTGGTTGGTATTTATATCAACTTGATGTCAACAATGCATTCTTGCATGGTGACTTGGATGAGGACGTATACATGACTTTGCCTCCTAGCTTTGGGCAAAAAGGGGAGACACGCATTTGCAAACTTCATAAATCCCTATATGGCTTAAAACAAGCTGACACGACTAAAAGATTGATGTCTTCTCCCAAGTGCAGGAGTGTCGAAGTAATAAATAACCCGGCAAGACCGGGGTCGAACCACAGGAAGGTTATTTGTACAAATTATAAATAACAATAATAAAACAACAATAACAA
>NW_011499949.1:567152-570149 GCF_000495115.2 Populus euphratica
TAGTAGTAGTAGTAGTAGTAGTAGTAGTAGTAGTAGTAGTAGTAGTAGTAGTAGTAGTAGTAGTAGTAGTAGTAGTAGTAGTAGTAGTAGTAGTAGTAGTAGTAGTAGTAGTAGTAGTAGTAGTAGTAGTAGTAGTAGTAGTAGTAGTAGTAGTAGTAGTAGTAGTAGTAGTAGTAGTAGTAATAATAATAATAATAAAGAAAGAGAAGAAGAAGAAGATGATGAGAACTTTGAGATGGAATATTAATGTAACGATTAAACAATGATAATAACAAATGTCAAGGTTAGAGGTTCCACTAATGGTATATCAAACAAGTATAGTATAAACTCTTATTATTGAATTGGAAACCACACACAAAGGAGGTTCCAATCAGATTATATATTGTTAACATGATTACATTAGTCATCTTATTCAATTAATGCTAATACTTGTAAATCTCGTCAAGCATTCATGATTATAACTTATGTTAACAACAAATCAAGTTCCTTTCATAGCTCAGGTGTCGGTTATACCATACATTATGGGCTATGAAAGTGCCAAGCATTTGTTGTACCAAGTGTTATACAACATAAATCAAGATTAGTCATTTAACAAGCAAAGTATTAAAGAGTGAACAAGATAGCAAATATAAAACATGTTAGTATCAAACATTAAAGTCCATATTAAGTTTACATTATACTTATTCTTACACCATTAGTGTAACCTTTTCACCTTGACATAATTAACTTAGCTAGACATAATGAAAGAAAGCAAAATAGATAAACAAAATAAGAACATAAAAGTTAACTAAGTAAAGGAAAGGAAATGAAAGGCATAAACTTAATATTAATGAAAACAAAGCATAAAAAATACAAAGAGAGAAAGGAAGAGCATGATCTTGATCTGGAAATCAAGATGCCTAAATGCATGGCAAATGCCTCCTTTTATAGGCCAAAAATGGGAACTATTGATTTGATGACTAATTGATAAGTGGGTGACCAACTTTTGACTTGGTGACAATCCTTATCTTCTCTTGTCTGCCCAAAACGTCATTGATAACGTCAAAATTGGAGCCAGTTGCAAACATGAAAGTTGTAGGCAATTGTCTCAGCTTTCTTGTGTAAAAACTTCAGCTCATTTGGACTTCTAGAACTCCAGATATGGCCAAAATACCGAACAGTGCTCGGGCTGGAAGACAGATTCGGGCTTCTTTGTTGTTGCTACAATTTGGACTTGATAATGGCCTTTTTAGATCTTGGGCTCCATATGAAAGTTGTAGGCCTATGTCTTACCTTTCCATCCATATAAATTGGACCTAAATCTGAGATCTGTAGCTCCAGATATGACCCAATTACCGAACAGTATTCCGGTTTGGATTGCATCGACATCTCTTTTCTAAGTTTGGCCATCTCTTTATCCTTGCAATTTAAGTTCTTCAAGTCATCAATCAATCCTTTCATTTATGTGATAGGCCTGCATTAAAAATAGATATTTACCACAAATTAAAGGTATCTTAGGTTATTAGATATATTATTATAAAACATGCTTTGGTTAAGGAGTTATTGGTACTTCAAGTGCAAAATGATGATATAAAACCATGATAAAAATGCACTTTTAAGTACTAATCACAAGCCTCTAGAGAGTGGTTTATCAAGTTGTTCGGTGCACTCAAGGCTGCAGGATTCTATTAGTCCCTATCTGATTATTCCTTGTTCGTCCAAAGCCATCATGGTAACTTTCTAGCATTACTAATATATGTTGATGATGTGATATTAGCTGGGAATAATTTGCAGGACATAGAGAACACCAAACTCTTCTTGTCCAAACAATTCAAACTTAAGGATTTGGGGCAATTTAAATACTTTCTTAGCATCGAGATTGCCAGATCACAACATGGCATTAGTTTGTCACAGAGAAAACATGCACTCGATATTTTGGATGATACAGGGTTTTTAGGTGTCAAGCCATCTTAGTTTTTCTTAGAGCAAAATGTGTCCCTAACACAATCCGATGGAAAGCTTTTGGAAGATGGATCAACATACAGGAGGTTAGTTGGCAGGTTACTCTACCTTATAATAACTAGACCAGACTTGACTTATGTTGTGCACATCCTAAGTTAGTTCATGGACAAGCCCCACCAACCACATCTGGATGCAACTTATAAAGTGCTCAAATATATCAAACAAACACCTAGGCAAGGCATCCTATTGCCATCCACAGGTGCACTTCAGTTATGAGCATTTTGTGATGCTAATTAGGCTCGTTGTAAGGACATAAAAAGATCAGTTACTGGTCACTGCATTTTACTTGGAGAAGCACCAGTTTTATGGAGGACTAAGAAATAGACAACAATATCACGTTCAAGTGTAGAGACAAAATATCACTCCATAGCTACTACATGCTGCAAAATTACATGGTTGAAAAACATTTTAAAGGACTTGCTGATAAATCACACACAACCGGTAACCTTGTTTTGCGATAATCAAGCAGCAATGCACATAGCATCGAATCATGTCTTTCATGAGCCAACCAAGCACATAGAAATAGACTGTCATTTGATACGTGAGAAAATTCAAGCAGGAATGATTCAGATAGCCTACATTCAAACTAAAAACCAACCGGCTGACTTGTTTACTAAGCCATTAAGCTCTACATAGTTTGAGACTTTACTTAGCAAGTTGGGTGTAATTAACATACACTCCAACTTAAGGGGGAGTGTTAAAGGAAACCAAGCACAGCATAGGAAATCAACCATATAATAGAAAATCCAGTTTAGGCAAATACTGTAATTGAATCTTTACTTATTTGTTTCCTTATTCATAGATAATTAGGTTTGATCGTAGGCTATAATATAGGCTCTTTGTATTAAGCCATTAGTATAAATTGTAACCTTTGCTTACTCTATAATATTACGAGAACATATCATTCTCTTCAATTTCATTATTCATTTCTCTCTCTCTCTCCTTATATATATATATATATATATATATATATATATATATATATATATATATATA